>NC_090924.1:831673496-831808496 GCF_040938575.1 Ambystoma mexicanum | reverse complement strand
CCTGCCAATGTATTGAAAACATGCATGCATTTGAATTCATAGGTCTCTCTGGCTTTGTCAGCCCTGAAATTACCCCAGAGTACAGCAATCCTGAGATCCTCAAGGGTATGATTAGCATCTGAAAAATTCTCACCCACTGTACTCTTGTTGTTAGTACATCGCGTCACACTTTGACGATGGAGGTTCATGCGTTTATGTAGAGGTTGTTTAGTTTCCCTAACAAAGTAGCTACGTCTGTGACAATTCATGCACATGGTCAAGTAAACAATATTTTTGGATGCACATGTAAAACCTCCCATCATTTTGTAGTCCTGCCCTCTATGGGGTATCTTGATTGTGCCCAAAATGTTGATATGTGGACAGGTTAGGCATCTTTTGTTTCTGCATGGCACAGTTCCATAATCTGTGCTATTTGTGTTTAGTTCGCTTCTGGCCATCATTCCTTTCAGATTGGTTGCTTGTCTGAAAGCAAGGAGGGGAATCCCAGCAAAAACACCTCTCAGACTTTATATCTGTAGTAGACACATATTTCCACAGAGCCAAACCACTACCACATGTATGAAAGTCATGACACATTATGCCAGAAATATTCCTTAAAAGAAGTCTCCACAACTGAAGACTAAATAAGACGTGTATGTTCCTTCAGCTCACAGGGCCTGGGGAAACACATTGCACTCCCTCTAATACAGAAATACAGCAGAATCCCCCAATAAGTGTGGTACTCTATTCAGCCTTGGTGGACATTTTATTCAAGTCTTATGTTGATACATACAGATCAGAAGCACCATTCCCTGTGTCTTACTAAGATGCTAAGTGAGTTTGTGTTTCTATGAACCACAGCAGTCAGAGAACTCTATCACATCTCTCCTACTCTTCCATTTGCAGATTAGACATGTGTAAGCCTTTGCAAAGAATGTTAATCTCGCCCAATATTGAACGTTCCATGATACTACCAACCGAAATGTGCATAATGAATGACTGTGACTATACAGCCACGTGCTCAATCAAACACAAATTTTATCAGAGTACACCACAAAGTTTTCACCCTCACAAAAGGCTGCACAAAGGTTCTGTGATTCACATACACTTAAGGCGTGTAGTGTTCCTTGAGGGTATCAATGTACGGGCACGTGCCATTGGACTCTGACACACTTTATTACTGTTTACATGCTACTCCACGGAAAGTATTGGCACTGTCATCTTGGATGCCACTTGAGAGGTCAGCAGTCATGGACTGGTATCGGTGACAATGTGAAGTTACGGAGCACTTCTAACCTTTGCAAATAGTTTATTTAAAGAAAAATCCACATCTTAACAGCAGCTTTAATTGAAACGCGACATGAAAACATGAACACATAACATAGATTATGCTTCGTTGGGATCAAGAAAATTGCATGATATATGTGTGACCATAAGCAAGTGAAATAGAAGCGTTTTTGAGGACACGCCTGCTACATGACTTAAGGGATTGATTAAAGGCTTTGACTTAACTGCGGGGCCACGCTCTACAAATATATGAGAGTGAAGCTGGATTACATGAAGCATTTTCGAAGGTGCAAACTCTTTGGCTAGTGGCAGTTGACCCTGCACAACCCCCTATGACCGATTCCATTTTGACTAGACTGTTTCCTTTTTTAAGTTGTGAAGATCTCAGTAAAGATTCCTGTGGAAGGCTCAGCTTGGATAATAAGAGTGGTTCATCATAATGGCATGCTACAAATTACTGGGCAACGAACTTGTTGGCAGTGGCCAAACATGTTTCTTCAATACGGTACACCAGGTCTGGGAACAGATGCGTCTTAAATAGTCTTCCAAAGGTCGGATTGGATAGTTCAACCAAATGTGTCTGTGTGGAAGGAACCCCACGGTTTTGGAGATCTAGGAGATAACTTGGTCCCCCTTGAGTTTCATATCTGCAGGCAGAGCTCTCAAGAAAGGCTGGACATTGAATCAAAGTTCACAGAGGGGTTATGCAAGAGTGCAAGGCGATTTTGTATCATCGGAAAGGTGTGCACAAAGGGAGTTGTGGCTGATTTCTGATGCCTCGAGTTCTATTTTAGAGTTAACCAGCAGTCAACCACAGGTGTTTAAGCATGAGTGCTATACTACATTCTATACTAAATTAGGAGCGGGCGTGCTATGTTCACTTGCAGATTGGACATTTTGTAAGAAGGAGGCAATGTTCTTAGGCCCGAGCTCTTAGAAAGGTATGCAGTGGGATGAACACGACCCCACAAAAAGGTCTAGCTATGTAGCGCTCTTGAAAGAAGGGTTGCACTTTTCCCAAAATTTGAGAAATGAATGGCTAGATTTGACAACCAGGGATGATTTGGGTCTTCAGCTATAGGTTTGAGATGTGCACTACTCCAAAGAATTGGACCCTGTTAACGGTGCCCTTGTGTTTCAAGAGGTAGCTGGAAATTGCCTACCCTGATTAATTCACGTATGTAGCTCAACACAGAATAAGCCTGTTCTCACAGTATTATTTTGCTAATCCTGCAGGCTTTGACTGATGAAAGGACATTATTTAGTTGGGCAGTATGACAGGCTAAACCATCAATAAAGTGCTATGTATGAGTTTTGTGTAATTGTTATGTTGCTGTATTTTATTTTTATAAAGTTCGTCTGTCTTACTTTTAATGGCACAACACTCTGGTAGTCACTTTGAAGCAAGGTTCAGGCTTTATCAAATATTCCCGATAAAATAAAAAGTAAAATAAAATTTGCCTGCCAATGGAATTCATTACTGAGTTCAGACAAAGACCATGCACATGAATGATACATGTGAATGGTAAAAGCCCTGCAGTGAGCTGTCTGGTATATGATGTGCATGGGTCCTAAGAAATGTCATGGGTGTTGTCTTGTGTTAGAGAATGGGAGAAGAGCAGCTACATGTGTAGAAGATTCGGCCACCCAATCATTCAGAATCAAGATGTAGAGAGTGCCATATGGGATGGATTAATCAATGCGGTATTACCCAAATTGACTTTTTACAATTGTCCTTTTGTCCTAATAGAGATAATTATAGTGGTCCTAATTAACCTTCTGCACAATTGACCTTTATATTATTTTAGTTTTTTTATTTATGTATTGGGTTGGTTTTGGATTATAAATGATATAAGGAGATTGGGTGGGTTTTTGCGTATTTATTTTGGATTGGGTGGAGGGTTGCGAGGGGTTTCCTTCCCTCCCTCCCCCTCCTTTTGAGTTAATTGTTCCATATGCTGTACCACTAGTTTGTTTCAAGTTTGTAAATATGCTTCTTTCTTATGTACTGTTGCTATTCTGTTAAGCGCTATATAAACTCAATAAACATAAACATAACACACATATATGTCCTAATTGACCTTATAAATTAAGTCAATTCTCCCGAGGTCATTTGTGAAAAGGTCAATTAGTATACACCCATTAAGGCTACCAGGCGGCATATGTTCATGTCAGAAATAGACAGATCGAATGCAAGAGTCAGCGATACTAAATCTGGATGGTATTCAGAGCAAAACACGGGCTCCCAAGCAACCAGCACTGAAGATGGGCCAGAAATTGTGCAATGGTAGCTCTACTACACCTAACAGAAAAATAAATTACTAAATGTGGGTCTGAAACTGACCAATAAGAGATTTGTTGTTATGCAAGTGACAAAGTTGTATAGTGTTTGTGGCTTTGCACTATTTATGCACTAAAGCACACAAGAAAAAAATCCTCAATGAAACTGATTATGAGTGTAAAGATGAAAAGGACCTTTGCCCAAATTGTTACATCAATGTTCTTAATGATGATTCGTATGATATTGGGCATTTCACGTGAGCTCCCGACCCAAGGGTCGCACAAGTTGGCTTGAGCCCCCACTGGGACCCACCCACCCCAGCAGTGAGCCATCTATGGGCTGTGGGAACCCCCCCTGCGGATACTGGGTGAAAGAGCGGAGTAAATTGAGCCTGGAACACCAGTCAAAAGTCAGAAGCCGAAAACAAAAGTGATTTCCCCCCCGACAGAGAACGGCGTGATTTGGAGGAACGACGCCAGACTGTGGAATAAGACAGGGTGTCACTTGTCCTACGACACTGCAGTGTGGGAGTGCCGATGCCTCGACCCCCCCCCCACCTATAGTGACCTGGGAGCGTGTCAGACTCTCAGGGCTATCCAAGAACTGCAGTGCCCCGCTATTTGAGTAACCCAGAGGAGGGAGATTTAATGATGCAAGCAGGCTGAAGCGGAGCAACACGGGAGACCTCTGCCGCCGGAGGACAGGACATTGTGAAGAAGTGCTGCCCCTGCTCTTCCTGCACCTAGTGTGACTTGGCAGGCTGTGAGAGGGGCTCGACAGGCAGGTGATGGACCCCCCCCCCGTCGTGGACGGAGGATGCCAGGGGAGTTGCTAGGTCTGGAAAAGACCCGGGGCTAAGCTGATGTCGGAACTGTTGGGACTGGGGGCTAGCTAGTCTTTTGGCTGTAGCTCCTGAGATTCTATCCGGGGCTACAACCAAAAGATCAGGGGCTATAGCCTCCTTAGCCCTCCCCTAGCAACGCTCCTGGAGGATGCAGTGCTGCGTGCTCCCGTCGAAAGGTGGCATTTCCGCATTTGAAAGGTGAGTGACTGTTATAAAGTGAGACCCCTCCCGAACGAAGTCGGGCAGAATAAGCAAGCCATGTGGTTGCTCGTAATCCTGATCCAAAAGCCATTAACAGCAGGCATATGTGAGGCCCAGCACTGGGGAATGCTGCATGTGCTGTGACCCGCTCGCCTCTGGAACTCTGCGACGTTCCATCTGAAAAGCTGGTCCCCGAAGGAGGCCTCACACTGCCCCATGCCGCAACAGTTGCAGACCTTTTTGTTTTAGGTCAATTAGAGAAGGCCTGCATACTGCGGGGGATTAGGGGTGAGCGGGGACAGACGCGCTACGCCTCTGTGAGTCAACGTGGTCCCTCACCCTGGGCCAGCATGGATATCTAAAGTGTGAGACAATTGTGCAATAATAGTACCCCCAACCACACTACACCACACAGGCTGCCCTTGCCCATTTGATACCAGGTCGCACATCATAAAGAGGTGAAGGCCCACAGACTGTGCCTACGACTGGGGCCATAAGGGTTTAGGGCATTGGACCTCCCTCATCCAAGCTAAGGAGCCCACTTTCCTCATGGGGAGCGCCTACAGCAAGGGAAGTAGCGGAGCGTTAGTGGCAGACCCCAACAAGCAGTCCCATATCCCCTGGGGGAGCAGGGGCCGCTTACCTGTAAAGCCTCATCATCAAGAACATACCCCTTGCCACACATTAACCGAGCTGTGCCTACCGACCATTGGGACAACACGGCAGCCCAGGTTAGTGAGAGAGTTGGGCCTCCAGTCTTGGGGCGTGTGTCCTCCTCTGAGACATTCACCAGAGAGAGCACAGGAGCATTTAAGAATCCACCCCACGAAGTGAACAGTTCTCCTGGAAGGGACAAGCCCTAAAAGAGAAGGAGTGGAGCCCGGGAATCACCCTATCAATGAGGAGGGTCCAGTGATCAGAGAGGGTGGGTGCCAGACCGCCCCCCCACCCGGAACTACTCCCCTGTGTGGAGAACCCCTGTTGAAAGGACGAATACCTGACATAGGAGCAGTACTAACAGGATGAGAGTTTGGGAGGATAAAGAGTTCTGAGGACTCAAACAGCCTCGAAGAGAAGGACTCCGCCAACCCCCTAACTTACCGACCCCATTGTGGTGTGGGCCCCCGATATAGGGGCATGTGCCCACCACAGGGGTAATAGAACAATCCCAAAGGGGGGAAAAAGTGACCAGACCGCATGTTAGCCCTCCGCACTGAAGACTTTAGAGCCATCCAGAGAAGTGTGAGTGCTGCAAGGAGTGGGCAGGGGGGAAACACATCTACACAGAAAATGTAGACCCACGTGAGACTTCATGGGGATTAGCCCAGGGTGAACCATTTTGAGGATCCCACAGCAGTGCCCTGAGTGAACTGGGTCCTGGTGCACTCTGGAGGGAGCCATTGGACCCGAGGACATGTGGCCACACAAATGGTGCACTAAGTGTTGATGCCCGCACCTCAGGTGGCTAATGAGGACCAATGGACATCCCGGACCGCAGCAGTCCAGTTGACCAGTGAGCTAATCAGGCTCGGTTGGGGTGAGAATTGTTGGGGATTTAGGAGGATGTGTGATGTTTGGGGGGTGGCAACAAGGAGGGGTTCAATGTTAATTAGTTTGTTTCATGAAAGGACCGAGGGGTTGCCGGTCTCTGCTGGTGGTCGTCCGAACTCGGCATGGTGAAGTTAAGCAGGCAGTATCGGACACCTTTATGGGGGGGGGAGGGGTGAAGAGAAAGGGTAAGAACAGGATCTTCATCAAACAAGCAACAAGTGGTGGTGTGAATACTGAAATATGGGCGTTGCCGTCTGAGCTTAATAGCGGGTCGACAGATGCACTGGGAAGGAAATGACGATAGAGCGAGGCAATCAAATGGGCAACCTTCTCAGGGTGGGAACGCTTAATGTTAAGGGACTGAACTTGCCTACAAAAAGATCTCTAGTGACCAGGGAGTTTCGAAGAGCGGGACTTGATGTGATGTTTCCGCAGGAAACCAAATATGCACGAGGGGAGGAACGTAAAATACTGGGACCGAGAATTGGGATGGAATACTGGGGTTTGGACCCCCTGAGGAAGGCTGGGGTGGGGATTCTCATTAAAAGGGGACTGAATCTGAAGGTGACCAAGGTATGGGCAGATGTGGAAGGGAGAGCTCTCAAGATTGTGGGTACTGTTCAGAAAGTGACCTTCATGCTGGCAACGGCATACTCCCCTATGACGGGCCAATCCCGATTTCTGCAAAGAATGCTCCGAAAGTAATGTTGGAGGCCTCGGAATGTAATCCTGGCTGGAGATTTTAACCTCTGGGCAGACATTAATCTAGACAGGCAAGTGGGTCACCTAGACACATGAAACCCAGAAGATGGGGGTCGAGCTGCGGTCATGGATATGTTAGACGTCTATGGACTAGGAGATACATGGCGGGCCTTCCACCCGAATGAATTGGGGTACACCTTCTACTCGACGCCCCAACGCACCTTCACCAGGATTAATTATTTGCACGTCACAGGCAACCTTTGGGAGGTAGCGATGGTTTCAGAGATCTCACCAATTGCATCGTCCGACCATGACATGGTTATAGGCCTTCCGCACAAGGGCTCCAAGTGGAAATGTAATGAATCACTGTGGGAAGACCCAGTCTTTCGAACTGAGATGGAGGGGGAAATACGGGAGTACTTTAAAACGAACAATACAGGCGAGATATCAAGCACACTGTTGTGGGAGGCAGGAAATGCGACTTGGCATGGGATCCTGATCAGGGAAGGGGCCATCAAAAAGAGAGAGAGGCTCTGATAGAGGTAGACTGAGGGAGGAGATAGCCCACCTAGATAGAGTAGCATGGAATGACACAGAGAGGAGGGAAGAAAAAGTCCTGGAAGCCAAACGAAAGAGGGAGGTACTCCAAAACTTAGAAGAAGGTCAGATCACTCGAAACTACAGCTTCTTAAACAGATGTTTTATGAGAAGGGGGACAAGCTGGATGCACTGTTGGCCACCAGACTATGGAGACAACGTGCTGAGAAGATGGTAGCATCCATAGAAGGGGAGGGGGTGCCCAGAGCCCAGAAATAGGGGGAATCCCAGAGGCAGTTTGCAACTTTTTATGAGTCCGCATATAGATCTGAGACTGGCCCCATGCGGTCGAGAATGGATGAATACATGGAGAGCTTAGGGATGCCGACTCTCTCCTGTGAGGAGGCTGGAGAACTCTGTGCCCCGATCACTGCTGAGGTGATTGAGAGGGCCGTGAAGAGGTTGCCACTAGGGAAGGCCCCGGGGGAAGATGGTTACATCGTGGGCTTCTACAAGTCCTTCCTCTCTTCCTTCCTTCCCTTCATGGTGGAGTTGTTTAATGATATTCTTGAAACAGGTGTGGCCCCGGACTCTTTCTCGCGGGCACTTATTACAGTGATCCCCAAGGAGGGGAAGGGCCCCAAAAAATGTGGATCCTACAGCCCCATATCGCTACTAAACATCGTCCCCAAGATCTACACAAGGGTAATCGCAGCGAGACTCGAAATATTCATGCCTCGCCTGATACATTCAGATCAGGTTGTATTCATAATGGGGAGACATGGCTCAGACACAATGTGAAAGACATTGGACTTAATCCACGAGTTACAGAATATTGAAGGAAACCCTATCCTCCTCTCTGTAGATGCAGAGAAAGCATTCAATCGGGTGGAATGGGGTTTTCTTGAGGCGGTACTGGGCAAAGTGAGACTGGGCGCAAGATTTCAAAGGGGTGTGAAGGCAGTGTACACATCCCCCAAAACAATGATAACTGTTAATGGAGAGTACTCCCTCTGGTTTGAACTAGGTAGAGAAATGCAACTGGGCTGCCCCCTTTCTGTGATATTATTTGCCCTCTCCCTCGAACCCCTAGCACTGAAACTTAGAGGAAACCAACAGGTAGAGGGATTTAAGGTGGATTGGAGGGAATGTAAAGTAGCACTATACGCAGACGACCTGCCCTTACATGTACGGAACCCTCTTGCATCCATACCTAGAGCAATCCACATGATAGAGCAGCATGGGTAACTATCTGGTTTCAAGATTAACAGGGCCAAGTCAATTTTATTCCCGCTGCAGAATTCCGATCAGGGAGTGAACGGTAGATTTGCCCCATTGGGCCTAATGATTGGAGGTGACACCCTTAGCTATCTGGGGATACATCTGACGAGAGACCTGGTCTCCGTGTACAATGCCAACTTCCCCTCTCTTCTTTCAAACTTCCGAGCTGATCTAGAAAAATGGAGAAAACTCACCATATCTTGGCTTGGGAGACTCAACGCTGTGAAGATGGTGTGTCTGTCCAGATTTTTATATCCATTCCAAATGCTCCCGATCCAACTCCCAAAACCCTTCTTTGGTGAAGTGAAAAGTACAATCCTTAAAATTCCGTGGCAGGGAAAGATAGGTCCGAACACTCCGCAAAAATAAAGATGGGTGTGTAAAGGCGGGGGGGGGGCTGCCGGACCGGCAGAAGTATTACGAGGCAATACAGTTAAGGGTGCTTTTCCCCCATCTGAGAGGGCAGAAAGGACTCCAATGGATAGACTTAGACAACCTCAACCTAACCCCAGCTACGGTTGCGGAATGGCTATGGGTCAGAGAAACAAACGTATATGAGGAATCAGAGACCGCCCGATACTGGATACCATATGAGAGATCTGGCTGGAGGGGGTTGGTATGCAAAGGGTCATCTCCACTGAGTTATATTTGTGCCCTGGGGGTCCAATGAGACATTCCTAATCACAAGAGATTCCAATTGTGGTTTGAAGCAGGTCCCGAGAGAGTGGGTCAACTCTGGAGGGGGGGCAGATTTGTTACGATCATGGAATTAGAGGAGAAACTGGGGATAGCCCCCTGCTGGTCTTTCCATTCCTTCAACTTAAGGGAATCTTCACGAGGGACACATGGAAAGAGAAAATCCAGAGAGATCTTACCCCCTTTGAGGAGCTTCTAGACAAAAAGAGGGACTCCAAGGGCCTAATCTCCACCATTTATAGAGCATTAATAGATGCAGGGAAGGGATCAGCTGAAAACTTGAGGCTCAGACGGAAAAGGATCTTGGCTCAGAGATAGATCCTGACTTGTGGGGGAAAATATGCAAAGGGTCCACACGGATATCGAAAGCGGGCCAGTACAAGTTGCATGCCATTAAGCTACTACATAGATGGTAATATGATCCGCATAGATAATCAAAGATGTTTCAGACAACGAGTCCTCTGTGCTGGCGTCGATGTAGTGAGAGGGCGGAATACTGGCATATGTGGTGGGGATACCTTGTATTAAGATATTTTGGGACTAAGTCTTGGGATGGATCAGGGAATTGGACGGGGTCCCACATACTAACAACCCATTTCTCATGCTGTTTGGGTTGGAGGAGTGTAAAGGAGAGCGCAGGCGAATGACTAGGCTCGCAGCACCACTCCTACTCACTGCATGGGCTTGCCTTGTGATGCAGTGGAAAGGGGCTAAGGTGCCGGGAAAGCCATAATGGATAAACTTTGCTGCCAACATTCGTACAATGGAAAAGATAATTGCAGCCCCCCATGGGAAATCTGCTCAGAACAAACTGTTGTGGGGTGGATTCATGAACAAATATATGTCTAATTCATA
Source organism: Ambystoma mexicanum (assembly GCF_040938575.1). Classification (NCBI taxonomy): domain Eukaryota; kingdom Metazoa; phylum Chordata; class Amphibia; order Caudata; family Ambystomatidae; genus Ambystoma; species Ambystoma mexicanum. The sequence continues at coordinate 831,798,282 of NC_090924.1, read as the reverse complement.
AGTGATTGTTTCTCAAGATCAAGGTCCGAGATCCTGGGGGCTTACTGACCACGTCCAGAAAACTTTAACTTACAATTGAAATGACTCCCGCCCGAGTAGGCCCCTAATACATGTCAGACAGTACCTCAATCAGGCGGCCAATTCATCATTGGGCAACGAATGAACAGACTTACATCCGCCATGACCATGAGAACAATGGATATCGATAAATGCTGTAGGAGATTCCATTTCGGGGGGGGAGTGCACTGTTTGTAGGTATTGAAGTGTTGTTTGGGGATGGATAAGATATGAAAAGTTGATGTTCACAAAATACTCCAAACCATGTTTATGTAGTTGTGTGAAATGATTCTGAAAACCTTAATAAAGACAAATAATTTTTAAAAAAGTGTTTCATTTTCATGCACAACTCGTTGGAAGTAGTCCATCATCTAATGTCTTTGCTTGGGCATTCTTAACCTTTAACATATATATTACAGGGCCTGCAGTAGCAGCTCTGTAGTTATGGTTAAGTTGCTCAACCCACAGCAAGAGCACTTTCTAGGCGGCTTTTAACTTTGACCCCCCGGATGAATCCTTGCAAAACATTCCAAAAAAAAGTATAGGGCCCCATCAGAATGATTCTGCATAGTTTGGTGAGGTTTTGTCAAGGGGGGCAAAGTTATAGGGGGGTCCCAAAATGAGTTGTTGTTCCCAAAGATGCCATGGAAAAAAAATGTAGCTCACACCTACAGCCTAAACCGCTGAATGAAATTTCACCAAATTTGCGGAAGGAGAGCCGGCTTGGTCCCGAAAGCGTGCTTTTGTAAATTTGATGTAAATCCTTCCAGTAGTTTTTGTAAAACGGCCAAAAAGTAGGTGAAATAAAATTTGTGATATCTGGGTTCGGTCCGCGGACTCACTTCCCTGTTCCCGCTGATTGGATGGTGAAAAGTGTAAGGTGCGTTACATTTTTGGGCAACGCCCACCATCTTGGATTCGCAGACAGCACCCGTTGTCCGCAAACATCACTGTAAAAACATATTCAAAAACACATTTCACTTGTTAAACTAATGAAACAATTTCTGAGGAGGTGAGGGGTGATGAGGTTGGGATGGGATATAACCATTAAAAGACAAAAAAATGGGCGTGTTTCTTCTTCGATGTCCGCAAACAGTCCGGGCTGTCCTGTGATGTTCGCGGACTTCTGGGATGTTTGGGGGCATGTATGCTTATTTCTGCATTACAGGGTTGGTGAAAAGCAGTTTTGGATGGCTTATAACTTTGGCGCCACTCAGTGAAACTGCATGACATTTTGCAATTTAATTCTAGACCTTATTCTGATTGGTTTTGCAAAGAGTGGTGTTGTTTTGTCAAGAGGGAACACAATTAGAGAGGGGGTCCCAAAATATTGTAAAGGCTTATAAATGTGGTGCCATTTGACTGATCTAGATATGAATGTTTTTGCAACGTTTGGTGGGATTTTGTCAAGAGGGGGCAAAATTAGAGGTGGGGTCTCAACATTTTTATGTGGCTTATAACCTTGTTGCCGTTTGAGGACAAATGATTTCAGAAAGATTATAAACCCAACCTTGAATGTTTGTGCAAAGTCTGAATGGATTTTATGAAGTGTGAACCCACTGATGTGACTATTGTATGTACATAAATGTTGACACTTTTGAAATAATAAAACATGCAGGGAGTTGCAGCAAACCCATGTAAGGAGCATTGGCAAGGACCTGAAAGCAAGGTTTTGCAAATGTGTCCATGTTTTATTTTTTTAAAGTGTCATAATGTAGGTACAAAAGATAGTGATATACCTTTGGTGACTGAGTTGTAGCCTGTGGCCATGAATAGTGGCCAGATTGTCTGGGTCATGACCGGACAATCTGGCTACAGGCTATTACTATGAGGGATCAGTAATGGGGTTAAAGTGGGCATGGCCACCAGAGACCAGCTATGCATTAAAGTTTTTTTTTAAATTGGGATAGGTTCAAAAGAGAAAAAAAAATGCCTATGGGTACAGATTGAAGTGCTGGTGTGATTGCAGCAAATATGCACGAGGAGGGTCAGCAAGAACTGGAAAGCATGGTTTTGCAAATATGTTCTGTGTGTTTTTTTTTAAGTGTAAAATGTAAGTACACAATACATTGATATAACATTGGTGTCTGGGCAATGGGCGTGGCCGTCAGCAAGGAGAAATGTGTACTGTATTTTGCTAATTGGGGCATGCGGCATGGCCGAAGCAGTAGTCTTGAATGGGAAAAAAATGTCTGCTTGCGGTTACAGCCTGAAGAGGTGACTAGACTACAACAAACCCGCAAAAGGACCTGAAAGCATGTTTTTGGAAATATGTATTGTGTTTTATTTTTCGAAAGTGTAAGAATGTAAGTAGAAAAACTAGTGATATACATTTGGTGTCTCGGTAGTGGGTCTGGTCCTCGGCAAATGCAAATGTGTAATCTGATTTGCTAATTGGGGAATGAGGCACGGCTGAAGCCTATGCCCCATAGATTTGCAGACTGGCCATGGTTGCAAGCCATGAGCACTGGCATTGGTTACATTATTAGGGTGTAGTGGACACTGGGCTAGGATGCAGGGTAGGTGCAGTGAATAATAGGGGTTGTTTGGTTTGGCTGGGGTCATGGTGTGCCTTATGTCGTAGGTAATTGAATGATGATTTCCAACCCCAGCATGTGCTGCTCATAACAACAGACATAAGTATATGTTTCACAAAATATGTTTGTTAAAGGAGGTTTATAGTTCTTTCATATATATGAAAAGAGACATTATGAATAACTTATATATAGTGATGTAACACCATGAAAAATGTTCACTAGAAAAAACCTATTAAATTGACAGAATAAAAATGTGTTAAAGGGATGTTATGGTTAAGATGCATCCCACCCTTGGGACTCCTCTGCTCAAGTAGTTACCCAGTGGCGTCCCACCTTGGCATTTACCTCCTGGGTTCTCATGAGCATTTGCCCATCTGTACTGCTTGTTCTATTTATGCACTTCTCTCGCTGCACAATGCATATGCGTAGACGCATTATATTCAATCTTTTTGTATAAGTACGGCAAATGTAGATGCAAAAGATTTGTAAAAGATTGTTAAGTGGCAATTGGTGTGTGGAAGCTTAATATGGTCATAGGGTTATATATACAGTTTTTGGAAGTGATTGGTGGATGGATGTGTGACTGTTTGAAAGGAGGCATTGAGGGAATGTTACAAATATAAAATTTAAAAGGGTAGAAGGGCTGCCCTGTGCGATGGTGTGCACGTGCCATGCGGGTATTTTAATGATCCATAGCATGGAAAAGTTACTGTGGAAACCGTGGATAGTTATAAAGGTCCATAGATTATGACCTTATTGCATACTAGAGAAAGGTATTTGGGGCAGAAAATAGTTTCTGTTGTTTTATATTTTTCTCTAATATACAATTGTATATTAGCACTGTGGGCGGGGGAGCCAGCCAATCAGGTGGGTTGGAAAGCAGGCTTGAACTCCTGGTACCCCTGCTATCCCTGCCACCATCTTCCTCGCCACTTTCCGTCCCATTTTGATTTCCACTCCCAGACCCCTACTTACTGCATTCACTCCTACTCATTGCCTCCCACAGGCCACCATGGAAAGCGAAGACGGAGCTCCCTACGGGCCTTCGTATGGAGCTCCATTTTCCCTTTCCATGGTGGCCATCTTAGAATAGTATGCTCCTTCCAACAGCGGGACGCTATGCGCATCCTGATGTAGGAAGGACAATCCTTTCTTTTAGCACTCCGGGTACCGCTTTGGCAATCTGGGGTGCTAATGGCCTTCATCCCCCATTGCATGGGCTGAAAAGGGGGATAATGGCCCGGAGCCCTTGTTATCCACCCTTGCTTTGCATGGGCTGATACTTTGGGCTGCCGGGCCGTTATCCCCCATTCCAGTCCCTGGAATGGCATTTAAACGTTACATTATTTCCATTAGCATAACACAAAATGCTACTGGAAATGCTGGAAAATCTTATTGAGTCTATTTACTTTACTGATAAATGTAAAGTAGATGGAGTCTATAAGATCATTTTTTTAGTTCTATTTTTTAACTGTGAAAGGTGGTTCCTAAAGGAGACTTTTTGGCTGTTGGTTTTTGTATTTTTTTGCCAGAGTGGTCAGAAAGTAAGGTGGGGGGGGAAATGAGGGAAGATGCGCCAAAAAGTAATATGGAGGGGCAGGTGGACAGGGGAAGATGTTGCACGTGTGTTACATCTAGGGTAGTGGGCAGAGTTTCTCATGCTCCTTAATTACAGCTTCAAAAGAACTTCGAAATTGCTCCCCCTGCAGAGTGCTGTGTTGCAGTATGTACAGAGTACTGCTGTCTTCGGAAGATATGGATCAACAGCCTCTTTTATCATTTGCAAGGTAGCTGGTGGGATTTTGTGTCTCACAGATGTAGGCTGCGTGGTTACAGTATTGGTTGAGGAAGATGAGGTGGTGGAAGACAGCCTAGTACTTGCTATGAAAGGAACAACCTTTCTGAGAGCATTGCAGTGTTTGTATTTGGTGTGGCGGCCCATGGAGGTGGTACCGTAGGAGTACCGTCCAGGTAGTCTGCAACTGACTACAACGTTGAACTCAGTGCATTTCACTTTGGTAACTTTAGCTTTTGGTACATTCCCAACAGTGGTAAAGACCTGCCACACCCATGATTCTCTCTGGGTGCTAGAGGTAGGCACTTCCTCTACCTCATCTTCCCTGGTCCTCTTCATTGTCTTTTGAAGTACTGTTGGTGTTTTGTTGTGTAGGTCCTCCAGCTGGTGGAGGTGGTGGCTCTTGGGGAGGAGGGATTGCAATAGCTGATGCCATTTTTAAGATAAATAGCAGTTTTGCTAATATTCTTCCAAGTATGTGCGCTGTGCTAGATTGTTAATGGCTAATGAGTAAGAATAAGTGTAGGAGCCGTGCAAGGGTACATTTTGAGCTTCAAAGTTCCTAGATCAGCTGAGAATGCAGTTTCGAGGCATGTGCGCGGGTTCATGTGACACTGTCTGGAAAGTCAGCAATGACGTCATACGTTCGCGAATGTTGACGGACGGAAACAAAGTGGAAAAAGTTGCAAAAAGTGTATAGATGTGTTAAAAATGATGCTAGAAGTTGGGAAATGGTAGAGTTTCAGGTGAAAATGTGTAAATTGGACCAGAATGTTGCTATATTGGGGTAAGTATGAAATTATTAAGTTGTAGGAAATGAGCACACTCGTAAAAACCCATGAAATTCACTGAAAAAATGTTGTGAAAAGGGACGTTATGGGTAAATTGCACTAATAAAAACCTCCGAAATTCAATGAAAAAACTTTGTTAAAGGGACATTATGGTTACAAGTAAAACCGAAAAACCTCGGTAATTTGTCAGTTATGTTAAGCAAAGCAACCATAACTCGCACCGCCACTGTGCACTGGTAAGATTAACATCCAGGACATCAAAGATGACATCACAAATATCATTGATGACATCACTGATGACGTTACATATCTGGCCCACTTGTTTTTGTTCACTGACAGTCAGAATATACAAATTGAAAATGTTTTATATATCTACACATTAACCATCTTGTATGTTCTTAACATACTTTCCTTAGGGTTTTGACACAGCTCGTGGTGCCCATATATGGGGAAATGGGCAGGCCTCACACACAATTATTTTGTATACATGATGATAAACTTTAATGTTATTAATATTTTCTGGTGATGTTGTTTCTTTCTTCCTTACTTTAGTTTCCCTATATGTGTCTCTGATTTGTATGCATTGTGGGTCTTCATATATATTGTTTGTACTAACACAAGTATGCAGTACATCTTGAATTATTAGCTATTTATTCCATATTTAACATTACTCAAAACTCTGATAAGGTACCATTCATTATTTTACTATACATTATTACCAGATTAGGAATATTGTACTTCTATGGTGCATACAACACTCCAAAATAATGTTTTGTTTAAATGAGTAAATTCTTTAATAAATTAAGTAGTTCAGAATAGGTCTCCTGATCACTCCTGACATCTTGTTACCAACATTATAAACACAACCCCTTGTAGAGACTTTTCATAAAAATTAATTGTATATGTGATGTCATCAGTGATGTCATCAATGACATTTGTGATGTCACCTGTGATGTCCTGGGTGTTAGTCTTAGCTGCACGGTGGTGGCGCGAGTTATGGTTGCTTAGCTTACAATAACTAGCGCATTACAGTTTTACTTGTAAAATACCGTCCCTTTAATAACGTTTTTTCATTGAATTTTGTAGGTTTTTATTAGTGGAATTTAACACAACGTCCCTTTAATCACGTTTATTTCAGTGAATATATACATATGTATATATATTGTATCTAAAATATGATCAGTATGACGCATGTTATCTATTTACTATATCATGTCAATGACACTAAAAGCAGATGGTTCCAGTTCAGATGTTAGACACATTTTAACATTGCACTTAGCATCATGTATCCAAACGAAGAATTTGGTCTGTGTCTAAAGGTTTCTGGAAAGCACTTGCACTTTACCATGCTCATCACAGAAATGTTCTTGTTAAAATCTAGCAATGATTATTTCAAATGATTACCTATTTGAAATGATGAGAAAAATTATATTTTTATATGTATGTTATTATATGTTATTTTAACTGCAATAATGTGTTTTAAAAAAGAGAAAAAAGGAATATTTTGAAATCGGCAAAAAAAACAGTCTCTTTGATAGGAGACAGAAACCAGAGGACAATTCTATATGATTTGGAACTGTGACACCATTCAAAGATGGCGCCCACAAGAAAACATATGGCAAAAGCCAGTGCTTAGAAGTTTGTAAGTTATAGCAACAATAGCAAGACTGTCATCTAAAGACTGTCCTCTCATTTGCACTGATGCCACTATGATAATAATACAAACAAGGAAATGAATACAAATTCGACAAAGCCTTTAGGAGAAATGTGTTTGCACGTCAGCCTGTCTGCCAAACAAGGGATGTAGTTAATTAGGTTCCATGTCATTTCATCGCGGGATGTTTTTTCGGTGTGTTTTTTACCGGGATTTTTTTTTCGGGAAAAAACCAATCGAATTTTTTTTTTTTTTGGGGGGTTCCATTTTCTAAAAAAATCGCTAAAAAACATCCCACGACGAAAGGACGTCGTACCGTTAATTAAATACATCTTTTGGAACAACCAACGAAGTACCAGTGTTTTCCTCTATTGAAGAAGGTAGATCCCTGTGATGTGCAGTCATTGACAGGGTTTCCTGCATATATATATATATATATATATATATATATATATATATATATATATATATATATATATATTTATTTATTTATTTATTTATATATATATGTGCAGGAAACCCTGTCAATGACTGCACATCCCAGGGCTCTTCCTTCTATATATATATATATGTTGTCGATGGCTTAGAGGTGCTGTTTTGCCGTGGGGTGTTTGCTCCAAAGAAACTGCTTTCTTGGGTTGTCTGACTTCAAATTGTACAGCTAAAAGAAAGAACAGTACTAAACTAAACAGCAAAACTGGAGGGATCATGTCCCTCTTTTGCATTATACAACAAGTGACAGTGGTTAGTGTGAGATGCATGCAGCTAGCTCTGTTAGCTATTCAGGTTGGTTTAATAAGAGCCGGGAAAGACATGGCCTACAATATCTTTAGGAAGGTTTCATTTAATATATAAATGCAGATTGAAGGTTAACACAATGTAAAAGGTCAGCTGTGATATCATGGTCTTGTAGAAGCTTTAGCTGTAATTTAAGGTGCACTCCTAATATGGTTTGCAGTTTAGGTCAGTCCCAGGATAATCCTCTATAGTTAACTTCAGGATAGACTTGTAGTCTGGTGACATATTACCAGTGACTTTGATATCATGGTAAGTGAGTGTGAGAAGGTTCTGGATGAATTCACCCTCCGCTCTCATATAGTATGACAGATTCTTCCATTGGTCGTACATGCTCTCATATAAGTGTTCTGGAATAGCACCACTATCAGTGACATGCAGGGCAAATGTTTGATCATAGAGGTTGTAGTCAAAAGGGTTACTGAAGAGGACAGCCAGGCGACTCATTGAGCTAGTGCCCAGGTTGTAGATCAGGATTCCGACACTACCCCGGGCTGTATAGCTTGTTTTGCAAAAGACTGGACAGTCTATTGTATTGGGTAGAATATCCGGCTTTGGTGTAACAGAAACCTTGCCGCTCTTGCAATAAAATCTGTGAAAAGAATAGAAATAGATCTTAAAAAGGACAATAGTGATGGCAACGATTTAATGAACTGACACACATTCTGTTTACAAAATACTTTAAAAATCTATTAATTATTATAGCATTTTGTGGAAATGATTTAATGCAAGGTTTTTTTTACTAACAAAGGATTGCAAAATATTACTACCACTACCTACTACTGCTACTAATAATAATAATAATAACAGTAATAATAATCATCACCATCATAATAATATTCATTATCATTCTGATGCTTTATATAGCACTTTATATAGCACTGTTATCACTGGCAACATAGCGTTCATGGCCTTGATAAACAAGGTTACATATTACCACTGTGGCACACAATGTATTGATTTGTGGGGAAACGAAGAGTTGAGTCAACCTGACTGATTTATCAAACGCATGACGCCAGGCATTGCTCTGTTTCCTAAGCGATCAAGTTGAAAAAACCAACCCCATGATTTCAAGAGCATTCAAATGAAAAACGAGTTAGTCAACTGTTTATTTATTTTTTTTTTTGCATGCCTGGAGACTCCCACAACCTGTCCTGGTTTAACTAAGGATCCTGCATTTGTTTGACCTACTTTTAGAAACATTCTCTACGTCTTGCAGGTTGCCTCCATATTGGAAGGAAATAGGGGCATTGCTAGGTGGGGGGGCTAAAGGGGCTATAGCCCCTTATCCTTTGCTTGTAGCCCCGAATGAAGATCACGGGGCTACAAGCAAAGGTTTGCCCCGAACATTATTTACCTGGGAAATGGAAATTAGTGATGGCGGGTCGGCAGCACAAGTAGATGCAGACCAGGAGGCAGCAGCAACGTTCGTTATTAGTTAGAATCAAAAACACACCGTGACATGAACATCCGCTGCCTCCTGGGCTGCTACTCGTGCTGCTGTTGCTGACTGTCTGTGGCTGCACAGTCTGGGCTTGCGCAGGGAGCCGAGCCACCACCCTGGCACAAACGCACGTGCCCTGATGGGTCTCTCATTCCATGCGCACTTGTGCAGTGGGCAGTAGCAGGTGTGAGAGATGCCCTGTGCCTCGCTGCATGCAGACACTGGTGCTCTCTGCTGCGAGGAACTCGAGCTGCACCACCTGCTTGCTTGACCCCCCAGCCGTCACCTCCACATCAGTCACCCTCCGCCTTCTACGTCTAGCACATGTGGTTTTAAAACCCCCAAGGGTTTGCTCTATGACTCCCCGTTGAGGCCCATGTGTTGAGACTACGAGGTGGCACTGTTCTGGAGGCATGGTACAAAAAAGAGCATGGATTTGGAGAAGGCACGGAGGGGGCTGCAGGAGCATGGAGGGGGCTGCAGGAGCACCTCAGGTATGTGCAAAATGGCCAAGGGGGATACTGGGATCCTGTCTTTTCAATATGTGACCCACTGAGCCGCCGATTGTAGAGGTCCACCTTAATATATTCCTTTATTACTTGCGTTCACTTTAGACCCTTCAAAAGCTCTCTATGTGCTAGAGAGCTCCAACTAGGAGAAATACAGTGATGTGCCCAGGATCACACAATTTGGTTTGATAGGGCAACCTGAATTGGATCACCCACCTCCTACTTCGACACTACCTACTGTTAGGACACTTTGTAAGCGGATTCAATTCAACACTACAGCTAAGTCAATGCCTAGTCTGGGATGCTGAGGGAAACCCTTATTGATATATTTTTATGTCCAGTTTGTTTACTCTGGATGACAACCCTTATATAACACCCCTCTCTTAGAATCCCCCTGACAACACTGAGCCAAGAAGTAGGTTTGTTTTGCAAATTAAAAGGTTTATTTGAACATTAAACAATATATATATATATCACACTTTTATAATACATTAATGTTTGATGGCACACATGTGAAGATGAAAGTGATCCACAATGGATAATGTTAAAGTGGTACACTCTTTTTGATGGCTTAGAAGTGATATAGAGAGGATAAAGTAGCAGAGAATGCTTTTATGGCTTCAAGGACAATGCAATGATGAATGAAAATGCAGTACAGAAAATAAACTTGCTTTGACTTCAACAAAAGACAATGTAATCACTTTTCTTTGACAATTCACCCCCCCTTTATGCAAGGTAAAGAGATGGAAGGAAAACACACAGTTCTCAGGAATGCAATCAAATATAATTCAGTTCCCCCCTAGCAAGCTTAGAGGAAAACAGGTAGGAGTTTGAAACACAGGCAATATACTTTGATGTGGTATGCAAAGAAGTGAAAAATATGCTAAAATGATTTTATTTCCCTCTAGAGGTTCAGGGTGGGTGACAGCTACTTTGTATTAGTTCGGGATCACTTTAGTAATGCTCTATGAATGATTGTCAGGTTGCAAACGAATTTCAGCAAAGGAAAGCAAGGGCGAATATTTTTACACGTGGCTGAAATTAAGCAAAATGTCAAATCGCAGCAATTTAGTCGCGTGCGTCGAGCGCAATTACAGAGGCAGTATAAGGGGTAGCAAGTCAGTGTTTTGGTTGAGCTTAGAATCTTAGCTTTAATATGACAGTTAAAACTCGCTCCTAGCACAAACGGTTCCGGAGATACGGACGATTTTGTGAAGGTAGTTTTTCAGAAATGAAATCACAGTTTCAGACTGACAGATGACAGTTTTCAGTTTTAAAGATGACAGAATGACACGATTCTAGGAGGCAGTTCTAATAGGCTAAAATAGTTTGGATTAGATTATTTTAAACTAAGAGATTGGTTTTGGCACAGTGCTAGCTGGGTACTCACACTAAATTTTGGACAGGAATGCGACTTCGTCACCGATCGGGTCAGGATTGGCTGGCCTTCTGCTAGCGGTTCTTCACAGCGATCTGGTCTCTGGGTCTCTGGTTCTGTTATCGGTTCTGCTAGCGGTTCCGGATACAGCGGTCTCTGGTTCTGCGGGTCTGGATCAAGTGGATTCTTAGCAAGCAGCAAACCGCACAGCCCGGCGGTTGAATAGTTTGCAAATGATTTTTGAGGCCTGCTGAAGAGAACTCAGCTTGTGGGTTAGCCTCTCTGATACAAGTTCTGAAGTAAAGTTCTGGATCCCTGGAGTTCAGTATTTGAAGTCTGGAGTCTCCCGGCAAAGCTTCCCACAAGAAAGTGGAAAGTGAATGTCTCTACCTGGGTTTCAATGTTCCTTTTATGTGTTTTGAAAATGGGCGTGTGCCTGGGCCTAGCTAAGCCTGCCCCTCTCACTTATCATTGGCCAAGCTTTCCTCTCTCCCTTGATTGGGGGAAAGAAATGGAGTGTCAGAGTGATGCTGTAGGTTTTATGGTCAGAGGAACCTCCCCTTGTCAAATTGCACACAAATCTATTCCTGACCCAAATACATATTTACCTATGTACCATTTTTCTAATATTATAGGTCCAGTTAACATATTTTCTGTTGCACCAAACCATCCGATCCCTGTCTTTGTAAGATGTCGTGTCCACTTATGACAGAATTCTCCCCTTTTCCTCCAGATATCGACCTCTAAACCTTTCCAGATTTTACACAAATGTGCACCAGGGATATGGGTTTCAGATGATAAAGTGTCAGATTTTTAACATGCATACATTTGGAGTAACAACCTTTTTTTCCGCTACTATCCCCAAGAACATACCACAGGGTCCTAACACCTCTTAAAATGTGCACAGAAAAATCACAAGAATGATGATGTTATTTATATAATTTTTACAAGTCCGCACTATGAATTATCCATCTTTTTAAAATCATGCTCTGGCCCCAAAGGGGTGTGGTTTTCCAAAGCACATGGTGGAATTTCTGGTTTATCCACTTCCCCCAAGCTCAGCTTGCTCTCACAGATGCAGTGCCCCTCCCAGTTTCTCCCAAGAGGAAGCCATTTTACGACCCCCCAATATAACATTTGTCTGAGCCAGGGACAGTGCTTTGTTTAGTTTCCTGTAGTCCCCAGGTGCCACTCCCCTAATTCAATCAGAGAGGTGTCATCTCCTTTTGGCAGGGGCAGCAGGATGCAGCCAGGCTTGGGAACACAGCTGCTGAATTCCCTCTCCTGTCGTGGGTAGTTGTCAGGCAGAATCCAGTTTCATTAAGCCAGGCTTCAGCTAAATGTCACTTTTGTTCCCAGTTTTTCTTCATTCAAATCAAACTTAAATGCCGATTCGAAGTTCAAAACTATGACATTTAACAGTTGCAAACTATGTGACACTCAAAAGTAGGTCACTCATTCAATTTAAACATTTCGATTTTAGTGGTTTTAAATCCAATTTCAGTTAAGCTGCTGACATCCACAGCTCAGCCAGTTTTGTTATGAACATGGTTTTGGGCTCTTTCTCTTTCCAGATTTAGTATGCACGCAAGAATACATTCTGCCAAATGTCTGCTGGTGTTCATTGAGATTTTTGAATATCTTGTGATGTTTAAAATAGGCATTTTGAGCTTGCATTCAGGGAAACAAAGGTGATTTTAAAGTGCTTTTAAGCTAACAGGCACTGCTGTTTTTCCTTTGGCACACATTCCACTCATGGCACCCCTGGCCCATCATGCTTGCACTGGTGGGTGGTGGGTCAGGGGACCACTTTGTTGCCCGCAAACCTGCACGGTCCTCTAGGATTCTGGCGCAAAATGTGGGCTTTTCCACCCTCTTGGATTTCCTAAACCCACGGCACCAAGTGTTGCAGCATAATAACTTGAATGTGGGCCAAGACACCCAGCAAGCCCCCCCGCCCGACTGCGTTTTGATTTTGAGTCGAGGGGGAGTCGGGTGCAAAGGATGTTTTGACCCACGCGTTGGTATGTCCGCACCCTCTTCTTCCAATTCCGTAGATGGCACAGTTCAGCATCTTTTCCTCCATCCGGTTGGATCGATCGGTTCTCCTCGCCTGTCCTGATGGGAATATTGGGCGGTACCCCGGGCCCCTCGGATCTTTGCTCCCGGTCTCCGGGTCGTTCTCCTTGGTCAGTCTCCGTGGTTTCATCTCTCCTAGGATGATAAAGCAAAAGCGGCAATACCTATTCGCAGACATTTCTCCACCACTATTAATGGTGTGTCGAACACATACATTTTATACATCCGGTTACATTTTTCAGTCTTGTTTTAAAAACAAGATATAACAGGAAACATTTTCCTACCAGAATCATGATATTTTAGAGACTATCTGTGGGATATTTTAGGGTTGGAACTGAATTACTCTGGGGCGGCCCCCCTCTGGGATTCCAGAGGATTCCACCAGTTGTTGCAGAGTGTGCCTGGGATGGCAACACTTTAGCTGATTAATATGGACCCACTTGTCTTCCCCTTCTGCCAGACTACCTTTGGGGTCGCAGATCTTATAGGCTACAGGGGAGATTTTGTCTATAATTTCAAACGGTCCCTTCCACGTAGGCAAAAACCTTTGCTGTTTGGCCTGGTTTCTTTGGAAGTTGTATAGATAGACCCGGTCTCCCACAGTATATTCCTTCCTGGTGATCTTCAGGTCGTACTGGGTTTTCATGCTATCAGCTGATCTTTCTATATTCCGCTGAGCATAGGCAAAATCATGTTGAAGGTGTTTCCTTAAATTCTCCAGATACTGATGAGTTGTGGAGGCATTTATCAACGTCTGCTCTTGGGTCCTGTAGAGCAAATGCTGGGGAAGCACCATCTTGCGTCCGGTCATCAACTCAAATGGTGACATTTTAGTTGCAGATTAAGGGGTAGATCTGATGGCCAGAGGTAATTGGATATCCCAACTTGGCCCAGAATCTGCCACAAACTTTTTTAGATGCTCACAATGGTTCGGTTGTATCTCTCCACTACTCCAGAAGAAGCTGGCCTGTAAGCAATGTGTAGCTTCCTTTTAACCCCCAGTATCTCCCACATCTTTGTCATTACTTCACTGGTGAAGTGGCTACCTCTGTCTGACTCAATCCTTTGAGGTAGACCAAAACGGGAAAAGATGTGGTTAATCATCAGGGCAGCTGCTGTTTCTGCCTTGCAGTTTGGGGCCGGGAGACATTCAACCCACTTGGTAAACAAGCATGTAACAGTCAACATGTACTTGTTTCCTCTAGACGAGCGAATTACAGGGCCTACAAAGTCGATTTGCAAATCTGACCATGGCAGTGTCATCCCCCTCTTTTGGAGAGGCGCACGGTGTGTGAGGGATGATGGCTGAAATTGTGCACACACAAGACACCCCTTCAAGTATTGGTCGAGGTCCTGCCCCATGTGTGGCCAGTATACAACCTCTCTTAAGATTTCCAGTGTTGTGTGAAACCCCCTATGACCGGCGGTGGCCACATCATGGGCGTGACTTAACATCAGGCTTCGGAATGAGGTAGGGACCACCCACTGATCATGGCCAGCTTGGGATTTCCTTACCAACAAACCGTCTTGGATTCCGAACCTTTTTGGACATTTCATCAACACTCTTAGGTCCTCTTTCCCAATGTAATTGGTATCCGTTAGTGGAAAGTTCTCAGGGTCCTCAATGTGTTGGTAAAACTTACCAATTATTGGATCCCCCTTCTGAGCTGTAATTAAATCAGCATCAGGGGTCTCCTTACTCCATTGTGCAGTTGAAAGATCATTGTGAGCATTTGTCTGGGATATAGTGATAGCAGTGACCTGGATTTCCCCCAACAGGGACTCTATTTCTATTAGATCCCCTTGGATGGCCCCGGTTTTGGCCAGCTGATCAGCTAAGTAATTTCCAGTTTTGTCTGGTCCCTCTACTTTGGAATGACCCTTGATCTTTTTCCAGTAGATGGTCATCCCATTCAAGGTGACCAGGTCATCAATGTTTTTAATTAACTTCCCATGTTTCAAAGGTTTGTTATTAGCACAGCGCATGCCTCTGGTTTTCCAGTTAACCAGGTGCTACACGAACCCGTTCCGTACATAATCTGAATCTGTGATTATGACCAGTTTGTGGAGTTGATGTTGGACAGCAGTGAGGATGGCTTGATGCACAGCCATCAACTCTGCTACCTGACTACTTCGGGGACCAATATTGTATCCAGCGGAGGGTTCTGGGGACTCATTCACCCATGCGTTCCCTACGCCGGCCACAAGTTCTTTTTCCCCGTCGTTGTCAAAATGGTAAGAGCATCCATCCACATAGACAGTGGGCATTCCCTCACACGTGTCTTCTTCAAAGACTTTGTGTGGGGAATTAAGGTATGCCTCCATGTTGTCCTTGATTTTTAGACTTTTGTCCTCGAGACAGTTTTCTCTGGCACAATCATGCAAGTCAGCCAGACCTTGCGCGAGGGGACTCTTCTTGTTTTGGCCATATCTGACCTCCACAGGAAAGCCTTGCATTGAAAGAATCCAGGAAGTAATTCAGGAATTACTCACATTTCCAGCCCAGATTCTGTCACTTTGGAGATATTGCAGAGGCTGGTGTGGAGTCTCCACTATGATGTGTTCCCCCTGGATAAACGGGCGGTAATTCTTCAATGCCCACACCGTTGCCAGGAGTGCCTTCTTACAATCGTTGAATTTTTCCTCCACAGAGGATAAAGTTTTGCTCGCATAGGAGATCACTTTATTGACCTTGTCATGCTTTTGGTATAATACTGCCGTCAAGCACGTATTAGAGAACCCTGTCTCCAGGATGAACTCCTTGTTTCTGACAGGGTAAGCTAGGCAAGGCGCTTGTGAGAGGCTTCTCTTGAGTTGTCTTACTGCCTCGGATTGTTCTGGACCCCATTCTCACTTGACCCCCCCCTTCAAGAGATGAATCAGGGGTCTGGTGATCTCTGCGTAGCCCTCAATGAACTTTCTGCTGTAATTAGTCAGTCCAAGGAGGCTCCTTAGTTCACGCAGAGTTGTGGGATCCTTCAATTTCTGGAGTGCTG
Source organism: Ambystoma mexicanum (assembly GCF_040938575.1). Classification (NCBI taxonomy): domain Eukaryota; kingdom Metazoa; phylum Chordata; class Amphibia; order Caudata; family Ambystomatidae; genus Ambystoma; species Ambystoma mexicanum. Next base: position 831,782,247 of record NC_090924.1, on the reverse strand, counting down.
CCACTTTCTTTTCTTGGGGACAGAGACCCTGAGGAGTAATCTCATGCCCCAAGAAATTAACACGGGTTCTACACCACTGTGCTTTCTGAAAGGAAAGTTTTGCTCCGGCGGCCCTCAACTGTGTCAGAACATAACGGATCTCCGCTATGTGTTCTTCCACCGATGAACTTTTGATGAGGACATCATCTACATAAGCCAGGTTACCCCTCGCACCCAGGTCGGGCATGGCCTTATGTAGGAAAATGTTGAATTCATTGCCGGAGTTGAGGTATCCGAAGGGAGTCCGGGTCCATGTGTACTGCTGGCCCCCAAAGGTAAAAGCCAGTTTGTATTGGTCCTCCCTACTGACAGGCACGGTCCAGTATCCATTGGTCAGGTCTATTGCAGTGAATACCTGTGACCCCTGAATCTGGGCCAGCCCTTGGTCAATGTAGGGCAGAGGCCATCGGGAAGTATGGACCCGTTTGTTGAGCTCCCTAAGGTCGGTGCAGAGTCTCCACTGGCCGTTTGGCTTCAATATTCCCAGCACCGGATTATTGAAAGTGCTGTGGACTGGATGGATTATTCCCCAGGACTCAAGGTTCTTAATTATTTCAGTAAGGGACTCCATGGATGCGAGAGGCAAACGATATTGCTTCACAAACACTGGAGTCATTCCAGGGTCCGTGGGAATTGTTGTTGTGTGAATGTCGGTGCGACCACAGTTATATGAGTCTACCGCAAAGAGATCTTGGAAATCCAAGAAAACTTGTTTCAACTTTTGCTTCTGATCCAGAGTCACACAGGCATCAGCTAGGTTGACTCTCTCTTCCACCATCTGCCTGAAGCCTGGAAAGACTTCTGGTTTAGCTATCTCAGCGGCCTCCTCCAGCTGGGTGGAGAAGTCCCTGGTCAGAGTGCTGATTTGGACTGGAGGCTTCAGGTGGGAAAGGCAGCCCTCATGGACCTGGAAAATCACCTCATCCCTCCTGAAGTCACATCTTCCTTACCATAAGGGCAAGAAGTGTACACCAGGAAGTTCCCCCCATGCCGGGTGAAAATCCTGTCTGGTGTTGTATTGTCCTCACTGTCACTGTAAAAACAGTCCTTGGGGATTGGTCCTGACAGTTCATTTCCTAAATCAATGGAGAAATGTCGGTCATCAACCGCCATTCCAATAATGGTGACTGCGGCTAGAGTAATACTCTTTAAGTCGCTGTTATCCACCTCTATTGGAATGGTGTCATGTTCTATGTTGACTAATGGTGTTGGGTTTACCCCTAACCCTTGCTGTTGGAGAGAAGCATTTAGATGAATATAAGCATCAGGGTTTTTCAATTTTTTTCCTCTTTTAACTTTCACTTCCAGGGAGAATTATCGGGTCCTTTCTGGGATGGTGACTTCCTCTTTAAGCTGAATTTCAACTGCATAAGGTAGCAATTGAGCTGACCTAAATGCTTTTTCTTGATCATCAAAGCCCATGGGATTATCCGCTAATCGGAACCAAGCTTTGAAGTTTATTAGGTCCAAACTAATGGCGAAGCGATTGAAAATGTCACTGCCTAAGTAAAAGGCGGCAGTGACATCTCGCATGACCCAACAATTATGGACTATGCTCTTGTTGCCAATGGAGATTTTGAACATACACCTGCTTGGCAGGAGATGTTTGGAATTGGGTGTTTCCAGATCCATTTCCCATTTGTCTATCAGTTTGAATGTGGGAATGGCTGGGTCTTTTGGGAGTTGGCGGAACACGGCTTTGCTGATGAAGCTGTTACCGTTGTTCACACACACTCGAGCGAGAACAGAGTCCTTCCCATCATGTAACTGAACAGGGATGAACAACTGCTCTCCAATTTGCTGAATATCAGCCAGGCTCTGAGCTGATTTCACATCTTTCTGGACTATAGGAGTGGGGGTGTCTGATTGTGGATTGGTAAAGAATTTCAGAGTATTTCCTTCCAGTGTGGAATACCACCTTAAACTGGAAGGAAGGTTGATTTTCAGAAATAGAGAGGACCCCCCGTCACCAGTCTGTTGTCCTACTGCTATTACTGTCACGTCTGGAATTTGGTTGTTCTGGAAGTGAAATTCTACTTGGTCAGATTTTTGTTCAACCATGTGGCAGGTGCCATTTAAACTAACATGGTTGACACTCTGTTTTAATTTTATTGGTCGGCTAGTCTGGGTCCAGAGGACCTTGTTTACGCAATCTATTAGGGGTGACAACCTTCTCAGGAGGTCATTCCCTAGTAAACAAGGGGTGCCCTCTGGAGTCACTACTATGACCGGGTGTTTCACCTTGTGTCGCCCAATTTTAATGTCCAGGTCTGCAGTCCCCTCGATGGGAATTTCCTTCCCGACAAAGTTCTGCAGTTGTCCAGGAAGAGAGGTGAGAGGAATTCGGTAATTCTCCCCCCTTCCTGCATTTAGTTCATCAAAGGCCCTTTTGGACAGAAGGGTAGCTTGGGATCCAGTGTCCACCAGCGTCAAGATTGTACCCTGCCCCTGTACATGTACCGGGGCATAGTATCTTCCCTCCTTCTCCTCAAGAGGGCACAGATAATGCACATTTTTGGACAACTGGTGGGCTAACTCTCTGGTTTTTGCCATGGCGAGAGAAGAGATTTGGGCAGAATTCTGTGGAGAGTCTGGGGAATCTGAAAGAAAAAGTTGGCAACTGGATATTGATGCGGTTTTTGGTTCCCCTGGTTCCAGTTCTGGGCTGCCCCCCCTTTTCGGAGGCAGTCACCTGGATGGGTTTGAACCAGGGGTTTTCGGTCTTGTTGGTTCTGGGATAGAATGATGGGCGGCGACAGCTCAATCCCCACATCTACCCAGTCTGTTGATTCGGTTTTAGGTTCCCCTGGTTCCGGATCTGGGCCGCCCCTCCCTTTTTGGAGGCAGCCACCCGGATGGGTTTGAACCAGGGAAGTTTGGTTTTGTTGGTTCTGAGATAGGATGATGGGCGGCGACAGCTCAATCCCCACATCCACCCAGTCTGGATTGGAATCTCTTGGGACCCATTTTTCCTTGGGAGGAGTTCCCCGATCTCTGAAGGAGAAGATCCTTTTCCCAGGATCCTCTGATGATCCCTCTCCCTCAAATTGGAAGACCTGTACCTCCTCCACAAAGTGGGTCTGTTTGGGTCCTTTGTTTCTCCTACCTCCTCTCTGCTCCTTGGGTGGCAGACTTTCAGGGGTAGGAGATTTTGTTTCCGGTTCCTGGTTTTCCAGGGGCTGTTTACAAGTTGGGAAGGAAGCTACCTCCAAGGCTTTACGCCCCCCTTCCCCTTGTGCCTCCTCCCCTGGAACCGGTGGGTTATTGCGGTGCTGCCCCCGTCATTGTTCTGGAGCACCAGGCCCAGAGTTTGGGGCATTCTGCAGTGGCATGCTTATCTGAGGGTTCTGTTGAGCCCTCCGTATGTGACCCAGATCCCGTGCCATATTTTGGACCTGGCACTCAAGTTGTGAAACCCGCTCAGGCTGATACGGGGTTCTATTTTCTTCCCTGGGCTGATCCCGGGAAGGGTAGCTATCCCTTCTCTGGTAATACCCCGGATTGGGAAGATTTGGGTACCCCTCCACCATTGGCCTCCCCTCTCCTGGATTAGGTTGTCTGGGCTCAGGGAATTGGGGAAAGAAGGATGGATGGTTTTGGGGTTGGAATCCTTGTGGGTACCTGGGGAAAAAGTTCGGCCCAGGGTTTGGTGAATTTCTGCCCTCCTGTGGGAAGTTTGGAGGGAAGTTCTCTGGGTTAGGTGCTTGACTGGATCCCCCCGCTTGGGCTGGAGGAGTCCACACATAACCCAAGATGGGTCGGTTTCCCTTGTAGCGGGGACTTACATAATCAGGGGAGCGAGAGACCCCATTTGTGGGACTACCTCCTTGACTCCCCGTCTGTGACTGGCCCAAGGGCCTTCTGGTGTTAGAGTTATTCTGCGCAGGCAGGTTTTTAGGCCCCCCCATCTCCAAATCTATAACGGGGGCAACCTTTACCTCCGCCACCTTGGCAGCAGCAGGGATGCTGTTGGTTTTGGGTTTTTTCTGCGCATTACTTTTATTTTCTATGGTCTTCTGCACCTCATAGATCCGGGTGGCTTGCTCAATGACCCAGTCTAAACATCTTTCCTCGTGAAAATCTCTCATGAGCTGGGTCATTATGTACTTGGGAAGAGCATGGAAAAATGTGTTGATGAATTCTCTGCTGTCCGTGCGCACCCTTCTGGTGGTCTGCACAAAGGCACGCTTCAATTCTTGCACAAATTCTTGTGGGGCTTGATCCTCCCCACATTGCAAATTGTAGACTGCCTTGCGAGCCTCTTGGGGATTCCTATGTACAGAAAAATGTTTCAAGATGGCTGCCCTATATGTGGACCATCTTGAATGGTTTTGGTCCTCCAGCCCCGCAAAGAAACTGGAGTAATCAGGGGAGAATGTACATTTGACGTATTGGATGCAGCTACTGCTGTCCTTCAAATGGAAAGTCTCCATCATTTGCTCATAGAGCTCCAAGTGTTCCCAAACAGAATACTTGGCGTTCTTATGATAAGGTGTGATGACACTCCTGATTGCCTTAATCTGTTTTAAGGGGTCCTTAAGCAAGGCCCTTTTCACCTTATTGGCCTTTTTGGTTCGGGTAACCCTGGTCCCTTCATCCTCTGAATCAGAAGCACTGCTCCCAGAGGTGCCCGTCTGATCTTCCAGGTTTTCCCGGATTCTGCAAGCCTGGGAATAGCTGGCAGAATGTGGGGACCTGTCTCCTGTGTCCAGTGACGCTCAGAGGAGTCTTCAGATCCCTCTTTGCTACCAGGATTTGATGGGTACCCCCCCAGTGTTCTAACTGGGCAGAGGTTTTTAGGATGCCCTTAGGGGGGCCTAATTTCCTGGGGTTCCCCACTAAATTGCACTGTACTTAGGTGCCCATACCCGGGTGCCCGCCCATCCATTCCTGGGTGGTACTGGCCTATGAGCCCCATACTTTTGGCTGGATAGTAATCTGCCATTCCTGCGGCCCTGTGCTCATGCGCGCCAGGGGACATGGGGGTGGCAGAGTCCAGGGACTGAGAGAGATGAAGGCCTCTGGTACTAGGGCTTCTGAGGTTATGCTCAGGTGTTTCCCTTTCGCAGTGAACTTCATCTCTGTCAGCCCCTGCTCCCTGTTGCAATGCAAGAGCCTGCGCTTTCAGTTCCTCAGTTAAGGCCTTACTAGACTCTATCAGTCTCTCCAGCATGGCTACCTGTTGCTGGAACCTATCATTGTGCTGACAGAGAGCCTCATTTTCTCTCTGTGCCTCCTGATTGGTCCTCGAGTACTAGGCCAGTCTCTGCTGCAGGAGGGTTACCTCCTGAGTCCCATCCCTACTGGCCTGCTCCTTTCTTGCCAGAGCCTCCTCCACCCTCCTGGTGTGACCTAGCAAGCCCTGATGCTCTTTTTGGAGGTCACCCAGCCCCTGGAGGGCCAAGTGATTTTCTTCAATTTTTCTTTTTAAATGGCAGACTTCCTGGCCTAAGGTATCCCTTTCCTGACCAAGAGCCTGTATTTGTGACGCCAGGTCGTCCCTCTGCCTTTGAAAGGCACCAGCTTTCTGGCGTTCTTCATCAAACTCTGCCTGCGTATCCAGGTCTTTCAAAATCAATGTATTGCTTTCCTCTTTCTCTCTGTCTAGTTGGATTTGCAGGGTGGCTACCTGCTCTGTGCATGCCCTGTTGAAATTGATCTGTTGCTCCAGCTTTTTCTGGCTCTGCAGTAAGGAGTCCAAACTGTCTTGGTGCTCCTTCTGCAAAGCCAGAATTCTGGTATCCTGGTCTGTCTTTTCCTGTTGCAGTATATCCATGTCCTCTTTTATTTTAATGATATACTGCCTACTATCATTTTCTGTCTCCTGGCTCCTCTGCAGCCTCTGCTCAGAAGAGACCAGGTCAGATTGGGCCTTCTCTAATGCCAACAGTTGCCTACTTGCCAGATCTTGGCCTTCAGCACATTTGTCCTGCATGGCTCCCATATATAGATACACATATGCCGCTATCCTAACCATCTTGTCGTGTTCATCTTTAGCTTTAGGAGCCATGTATAGTTCGCTCAGGGCCACATGTAAGGGACCCTGATCTCTCCAGATATCTAACCCAGTTGCCGTGACCTGTTGTGTGATTGCCTGCAACCACGCATCCTGGCCCTGCTCAGTCCATTCACCTCTCACAAATAGCTTATGTAAGAAGTGCTCTCTGGCTATTTTGATGTCTACCAGTGTCGTCATTCTGGAATTTGAGTTCCTTCCTGACTTACAGAAGTTTGTATTTTATTTTGCAAAACAGACCGTTTCCTTAGAGCGTTCCTTTGAGGAGTGCTTTCACAGTGTAAAACAGCGTGGTGATCTAACCGGATATGTGTATCCGGTCAGTTGGCACACTGTATTAAGCTGCACAAGTGGTAAACCTAATCCAGAATCTCCAGCTACGAGCCCCCACTTTGTAAGCGGATTCAATTCAACACGACAGCTAAGTCAATGCCTAGTCTGGGATGCTGAGGGAAACCCTTATTGATATATTTTTATTTCCAGTTCGTTTACTCTGGATGACATCCATTATATAACACCCCTCTCTTAGAATCCCCCTGACCCCACTGAGCCAAGAAGTAGGTTTATTTTGCAAATTAAAAGATTTATTTGAAAATTAAACAATATATATATATATATATATATATATATATATATATATATATATATATATATCACTTATAATAAATTAATGTTTGATAGCAAACTTGTGAAGATGATAGTGATCAACAATGGATAATGTTACAGTGGTACACTCTTTTTGATGGCTTAGAAGTGATATAGAGAGGATAAAGTAGCAGAGAATGCTTTTATGGCTTCAAGGACAATGCAATGATGAATGAAAATGCAGTACAGAAAATAAACTTGATATGACTTCAACAAAAGACAATATAATCACTTTTCTTTGACAATTCACCCCCCCCTTTCTGCAAGGTAAAGAGATGGAAGGAAAACACACAGTTCTCAGGAATGCAATCAAATATAATTCAGTTCCCCCCTAGCAAGCTTAGAGGAAAACAGGTAGGAGTTTGAAACACAAGCAATATACTTTGATGTGGTATGCAAAGAAGTGAAAAATATGCTAAAATGATTTTATTTCCCTCTAGAGGTTCAGGGTGGGTGACAGCTACTTTTTATTAGTTCGGGATCACTTTAGTAATGCTCTATGAATGATTGTCAGGTTGCAAACGAATTTCAGCAAAGGAAAGCAAGGGCGAATATTTTTACACGTGGCTGAAATTAAGCAAAATGTCAAATCGCGGCAATTTAGTCGTGTGCGTCGAGCGCAATTACGGAGGCACTATAAGGGGTAGCAAGTCAGTTTTTGGTTGAGCTTAGAATCTTAGCTTTAATATGACAGTTAAAACTTGCTCCTAGCACAAACGGTTCCGGAGATACGGACGATTTTGTGAAGGTAGTTTTTCAGAAATGAAATCACAGTTTCAGAATGACAGATGACAGTTTTCAGTTTTAAAGATGACAGAATGACACGATTCTACGAGGCAGTTCTAATATGCTAAAATAGTTTGGATTAGATTATTTTAAACTTAGAGATTGGTTTTGGCACAGTGCTAGCTGGGTACTCACACTAGATTTTGGACAGGAATGCGACTTCGTCACCGATCGGGTCAGGATTGGCTGGTCTTCTGCTAGCGGTTCTTCACAGCAATCTGGTCTCTGGGTCTCTGGTTCTGTTATCGGTTCTGCTAGCGGTTCCGGATACAGCGGTCTCTGGTTCTGCGGGTCTGGATCAAGTGGATTCTTAGCAAGCAGCAAACCACACAGCCCGGCGGTTGAATAGTTTGCAAATGATTTATGAGGCCTGCTGAAGAGAACTCAGCTTGTGGGTTAGCCTCTCTGCTACAAGTTCTGAAGTAAAGTTCTGGATCCCTGGAGTTCTGGATTTGAAGTCTGGAGTCTCCCGGCAAAGCGTCCCGCAAGAAAGTGGAAAGTGAATGTCTCTACCTGGGTTTCAATGTTCCTTTTATGTGTTTTGAAAATGGGTGTGTGCCTGGGCCTAGCTAAGCCTGACCCTCTCACTTATCATTGGCCAAGCTTTCCTCTCTCCCTTGATTGGGGGAAATAAATGGAGTGTCAGAGTGATGCTGTAGGTTTTATGGTCAGAGGAACCTCCCCTGATCAAATTGCACACAAATCTATTTCTGACCCAAATACATATTTATCTATGTACCATTTTTCTAATATTATAGGTCCAGTTAACATATTTTCTGCAGCACCAAACCATCCGATCCCTGTCTTTGTAAGATGTTGTGTCCACTTATGACAGAATTCTCCCCTTTTCCTCCAGATAACAACCTCTAAACCTTTCCAGATTTTACACAAATGTGCACCAGGGATATGGGTTTCAGATGATAAAGTGTCAGATTTTTAACATGCATACATTTGGAGTAACAACCTTTCTTTCCGCTACTATCCCCAAGAACATACCACAGGGTCCTAACACCTCTTAAAATGTGCACAGAAAAATCACAAGAATGATGATGTTATTTATATAATTTTTACATGTCTGCACTATGAATTATCCATCTTTTTAAAATCATGCTCTGGCCCAAGAGGGGTGTGGTTTTCCAAAGCACATGGTGGAATTTCTAGTTTATCCACTTCCCCCAAGCTCGGCTTGCTCTCACAAATGCAGTGCCCCTCCCAGTTTCTCCCAAGAGGAAGCCATTTTACGACCCCCCCAATATAACATTTGTCTGAGCCAGGGACAGTGCTTTGTTTAGTTTCCTGTAGTCCCCAGGTACCACTCCCCTAATTCAATCAGAGAGGTGTCATCTCCTTTTGGCAGGGGCAGCAGGATGCAGCCAGGCCTGGGAACACAGCTGCTGAATTCCCTCTCCTGTTGGGGGTAGTTGTCAGGCAGAATCCAGTTTCATTAAGCCAGGCTTCAGCTAAATGTCACTTTTGTTCCTAGTTTTTCTACATTCAAATCAAACTTACAATTTTCACACATGCAGCTAGAATGCCGATTCTAAGTTCAAAACTATGACATTTAACAGTTGCAAACTATGTGACACTCAAAAGTAGGTCACTCATTTAATTTAAACATTTAGATTTTAGTGGTTTTAAATCCAATTTCAGTTAAGCTGTTGACATCCACAGCTCAGCCAGTTTTGTTATGAACATGGTTTTGGGCTCTTTCTCTTTCCAGATTTAGTATGCACGCAAGAATACATTCTGCCAAATGTCTGCTGGTGTTCATTGAGATTTTTGAATATCTTGTGATGTTTAAAATAGGCATTTTGAGCTTGCATTCAGGGAAACAAAGGTGATTTTAAAGTGCTTTTAAGATAACAGGCAATGGTGTTTTTCCTTTGGCACACATTCCACTCATGGCACCCCTGGCCCATCATGCTTGCACTGGTGGGTGGCAGGTCAGGGGACCACTTTGTTGTACGCCAAACTGCACGGTTCTCTAGGATTCTGGCACAAAATGTGGGCTTTTCCGCCCTCTTGGATTTCCTAAACCCACGGCACCAAGTGTTGCAGCGTAATAACTTGAACGTGGGCCAAGACACCCAACAACTTACCTGGGCTACCCCCACAGAGCGCTCCTGGCGACTGTACCCATGGATTCGGCTTGCAATGGCTGGCTTGCTTCCGACTCGTATGCGGAAGCGTACACCTGCGCGGGCCTCACGGGTGGCAATGAGCAACGAGATGGGCTTGCGCTCCATGCCTCGTTCTCATCCCCATTCGGCCACTGTGCATGCATGGGTGGGGTGGCTCTGCAGATCTCGGCTTCATGCCGACTGCTATAAGTAGCGTCCGAGTCTGTATACAAACCGCGTCTTAACGCGCTTTGTTCCTGACTCTCCGCTGCACTTGGATCTTTGATCTACATTCTGCTATATTGTTCCTGGACTACCTTCCCCGCTCCTTGGCCTTGTTTGATTCCTGTCCCCTTCCTTTCCTTCCTGGGTCCTTGTTGGGTCCTCTGGGTCTGGGTACCCTGCTTCGGTTCCTGGTCCTCTCCCTGGAGGGTTCCTTACTCTCGCTTCTCTCTGGCCTTCCTTGGTTTTGTCCCTCCTGAATCGTGTTCTGTTCCTCTGCTCCTTGCCTGCCTGGTCTGGTTGCCAGTGCTCCAGGACTTCTACCGGTTTCCCTCGGAATGCCTTCCTGGAGTCACATTGTGTTCTTCTGCCATCTGGAGTACAGAGGATAAGATTCAATTGTGTGATGGACAGAGCCTTCTTTAACTAAAGCATACATTGACACTAAGGAGCACTCAAGTGTGGGTCGGGCTTAGATAGGTGCACTGTCATTGTTTACATGAGCGGAACGGCCACCGGGATAATGTACCGGCTGCAGAGATCTGAGTGTAATCTGAAGATTGCACATTTGAACCACTGGCAGAGATCGCCCACCCTTCAGAGGTTGGTAAAAGAAGCACCATTGAGTTGGTTAAAAGAGGCAACAGGCTGTATTTTTGCATTTCCCCAGAGACACAAAGCAGCATCAGCAAGTATTTTTAAAACCCACAATATTAGTTTAGTTCACATGGTGCCATTTTTGCAGATGACAGAGTTCTTCGTTCACCTATTTGTGGTGAATAAGACTGGACACCCCTGCACCTAAGAGTCTTGCGATCTGTGGCGTCTTCCTTAGTAGTATTAATAATGATGTTTTTTTACAGAGCACAAAACAAACTGGGCTATCTCTTATTGGCAGAACGTATTGCCCAGCTCAAGGGATAAAGCATATCAGACCATCATAAGCTTGAAAGGCTCAGAAAACCATTGTCGTTATTGGAACCTGTGACCTACATGCAGATCTCGGCAGGAGGCGCTCAACCCACTGAGATTTCTTACCTGGCTATGTGAGCCCTAATTCAGTGATCCAGTCATTCCAACAATCGAAGGCCTATAATCCTCACCCGCGTTTCTTCCATATGACCAAGCAGCCTTTTATCCTATCACAGAGCTTGAGAGGACCAGGGGAGCACTTTCGCGCTCTATGATAGGATATATGACATCTCGGGGTAAGACGTAAGGAACCAAAGCGAGGATGATGCACCCCAAAAAGCCTTGACAGGTTGGAGTGTCTACAGGTACCTGGATATCCTGCCTGGACTACTCGCCTGAACTCGGACACCCCTACCACAGTGTTGTACATTAGTGATCACTCACAATTTCATCAGGTCCCTTAGGCCACGTACAGGGCCAAAGAGCGATTTATAAACCTAATGTTGGCTAAAACTCACATAGTGTGTGTCTGGTCTGCTGTGAGTATGAAGTCACTTTCACTTCTTGGTTTCAAACCTCTGCGCTTCAATGGCTCAGAGGCTTGTCCATAACACCGAGATGCATGCATAGCATGCACCCTCTTCAGTTTTCTGTGTTTGTGCCTATCCCATGCACAAAATCCTGGAAACCACACTCATACACAAAACTGGGAAATCCACAACATCTGCCCTTAAGGGAGGTCCAGTATTTTCTCATACATGCTCTGAGGCCTGAAGGCCAACCGCGGCTCTGAGATGATGACAGTAGACATTGGATATTGTCACTTGCTGCTTAGATAAATATGCCTTAGAGACTGAGGGAAGGGTCATGATCTCAGGATAATGACCCGATCGCAAGTTATTGCCCGGGGTGCACAGGGTAAGGATCATTATCCCAAGTGATCATGAACCCTCTGGCAGTCTTTAAGGCTGTTAGCACACAGAGTTGTGCAACTAAAAAGAAAAGTGGATGATTTTAGGCTGCTGCTCAAATTAGAATGTTTGGAATGAGGACTACACTAGAGACTGCATTCTAATTGGCTCAGAAGTGGGACTTATGATTTATAGACCCAGCCCGAACGTCCAAACCAGGAGTTGTGGCCCAGAAGATAGTCAAAGGCTGAGTTCAGTGGTGGTCAGTGAAAATCTCGAAAAAATAATCTCGAATAACAATAAGGTCGAAAAAAAAAGACCGAAAAAAAAAAAGTCGATTTTTTTTTAAAATTATATATTTATTTTGGGGTCCGGGATTTAAAAAAAAAAGGTAAAAAAAAAAAGGGGGGTTGGGGGGGAACTCCCCCATTTCGAATAAAAAACGTCATAAAAGAAAATGCGACCTTTTTTTTCTGCCTTTTTTTTCGAGATTTATTTTTTCGAGATTTGTAAATTCGGTATTATGACCATAAACCAAGTTCAGTGAGTGAGTTTTACGAGGGATGGAGGCCCATAACTCCTGGTTCGGCCCAAGGGCGGGGTCTATAAAGCTTATATAACGCACAGGTACCCTCTGTCTGTACTGTAATCAGCCTTGGAATACAGCATTCAAAACAGACTGACGGCTTTTATACCAGTTCTTATAGCCTTCAGATTGTCCAATGAGAATGGACTCTCAGCATTCCAGATACTATTGCCACCTCACCGGTACTCATTTTATTACTCTTAATGGATTAGAGGCTGAGTTGCCCAGTTGGGATTTGAATCTGTGGATTGCCGTTTACATATAAATATCTGCCTGAGCACTTTAGCCACTGCATTACCTTATCAGCTGAAGCTGAGGACACTACTCCTATTCCATCCAGAGCCAATTGGCACACTGATTCTCAAAAACTGCCATGTGATTGGATGACCTGTATGCTTTTATATGCACACATTAGTTCTGTGCCAATACCATTTACGCAGATAAGTGATATACTTTTTGGGGTAAGTCTTTTTTGGAGGGGGCGAAATCTAATGGAATTAAGGAGCTACATGAACAACTGCTCTTAACAACAAAGGCAGCATTATTGCCTTGTATGTCATGGTGTGTGTGCGTGTGTGTGTGTGTTTGCGTGTGTGCACCAGTCTGTATGGTGTGTGTGCACACACGTTGCATTTGTTTAATGCATGGGTTCGGTTTTGTAGGAACTTAAACTCTCAGTTGAACATGAGGTCACAGTGGGGATTGGATTGGATTATGAGGAGCAATGAAGAGACTATTAATACAATGGTACTTCATATGGTAATGCCCCTGGCCTGTGTCATGCCCCTTCTTGAGATCCACACACATCCTGCTTGTTTTTCCTGTACCCCACGTGGGATTGGTTTCTAATCAGAGAACTAGAGGGTCTGAGCTGTGAAGTCGGGGGCTGTGCTCCTATACACCCCCATTGCATACTCAGCTATTTTCAGGCCAGTCTTGGAGTACTACTGCGAGGAGCCAATAGGGGCAGTTTATGATATGTCACATGATTCCATGTTGGTTTGGGGCTGATGTAACGTGTGAGGGGTGATGGGGCAGCTGTATTATTTCATATGCTGTAGTAGGCCCAGCTCTAGGTATCTGTGAACATGCAGTGTAACCCCTTGTAGTGTTTTCTTCCTGTGAGCCATTGCTTGGTGGCTATTTATATCATATCAGAACCCGTGTGTATTACATTGCGACAGGTCTTGCATTTGTTTCGCTGTGTTCCCTTTTTTGTGCATTGTTTGTTCTATAAACTAAACTCTATGTGCCCCTTATGTAAACACCTACAGTATGTGCTCCCTTTCTGTGATATAAGGCCTTCATTGTGTTTTCTTAACAATACGCTCTATACGTGTTTTCTCTCGGTTACAAAAGCACGGGTGTCTCCTTTCCATGATGTGTAACTTGTATTTCTCTCTGGCCTTCGATATTACCCACTATGTACAGTGCCTGCCTTTGAAAGTAGCCCCAGCAGCTCCTTTGCATAGCATAAACCCATTTTCTTTTGCTTGCCCTCCATATTATCACCAACCTAACATATGTAATTTTCTGGCAATTTTGGAAAAACCATGCTTTAATATGTGTGATTTGACAGGGTTTTTTCAAAAATGTTCTCAAGGGGGAGATCCCCCCCAGAAACCCCATTGGTCAAGTTTAGGCTTGCTCGCTCACTACATTGTATATTTAAATTAAATATGTCCCACCACTTTTTAAGCCCACTAGCTACCCCCTGTCAGTTTGTCAGCCGAACAACCAGCAGCAAGCGACTGTATGGCTAATGTGCCACTGGCAATCGGGTAGCTCTTCAGATGATGCTTAAATACAATTTCTCAATCCACAGCAAGTCTTTGGCTGTCCTGTTCAAAGACTTTTCTTTGTCTTGTATAACCTCAGAAAGAATTACCTAGCACTCTTGGATGAATGTTCACACTTTGGAGTGGCAGTATAAGCTACATGCTGGCATAGTACTTCCAAATGAGTGGTATAGTATGTCATATTAATGCTCGAAAGCGCGACCCAGTGCGTGCGTTCATATGATATAGTTATGTGATGTGTAAACTTGCCATGGGCTCTAGCCCCAGATCTTGTACAAACCTAGCAACATCCCTGTAGGGAAAAACGTCTAGTTTTTCTTGTGCAGGACATTCTTTTATGACATGGATGGCAAGGTTTAAGAGCAATCAGCCTGCCTCACAAATCTAATGCTTGAGGAGCAGGGTGAGTTTCTACAACACTGGTTCCAGTATCATGAAAGGAAATCCTGTCTCATCAAACCTTGATGTCTTGCCTTCCGTTGTTTTAGTGTCTGCTGTTATGGTATTTCAGTGATCGAAGAGCTTGCTTCTGATATTAGTTTGTAACCCTCGGTAAGAGGTTTGAATCACAGCAGTCCAAGCCAGTCCTTCATAATGACCCAGGAGAACTGCTTCCCCTAGCCAGAGGATCTGGCTTCTGGAAAAGTTATTCTCGTTCTTTACTTGTTAAAAAATGTTTACACATCAATTAGTATCCCATTCCCTCTGCTGCATGTAAGCATTCTAAGCTACATACAGCCTTACATTACAAAAATCGTAAATTGCATTTAGGGGACGACCATCGTTTGCACCTATGTGTAGTGTGGTCCACTGCTTGACATTTCAAAAGTCCGCTATGTGGAGTGGGCAAGGAAAGTGTAAAAGTGAGAGAATCTCGATTTTAATCTTTCAATGTTCCACTCTTTCTCGTGCCAAAGTAAACCCTGCCTCCAGATAAGCTTTGCAGGTGGGGTTTACCAATGGTTCTTATGGGAACAGGTGCAGAACAGAGGCAGAATCCATAGGAATCAATTTGCTGTATGACTGCATACACATCTCATGCAAACGTAAAACAAGGTGAACTCACGAGACGGGGGAGGACTGCACAGTGACGATCTGACCTCTGCTCCATGCACTCTTCACCTTGTCAGTGCTCCAAACTGAGATGTAGCAATTCATGGATTAGTAAAAGTGAGGTGTAATGCTTTTATGCCACCATTTAATGTGCCACTTCATTTAAAATGAGGTTAGTAATCTCTTTTAAGAGCTTTCCATCCCTTACACCCCGTAACCACATTACAAGTACCAGCCCATGCCATCTATTCTGGTCTATATCTTAAGCCTCAGCGTTCTGCCAGTACATCACACTCTTGACTCCACAGTCAACACTACATGACACCGTTCTCCTTTAATTGCATCCTCCGCATTTTCCTGCCAATAAGCATTACTATACTTGAATATCACATACTGCTCAATATCGTTTTCAAAATGGATACTTCAGCTCTGCTACAACACCTTATGACCTAAGACACAATTACAAATCTATAACTTATCAATTGGTAACACCTGATGTCGACAGGCTGCTGGCTAACTTCATGTACCAGGCCCTGCAGTGCACTTCTAGTTTTGTGGCATGTTTATAGCACATCTTGCTGCTTCTGCCTTCTCATCCATTCATAGTCCAAATCACCTTGCATGGTTGTTTTCCAGGGAAGCCCCAATCTCAGTTGCCAGGGAGATGATGCGAGGGACTGGTAAGGTCTAATTTCACCCTATCTGTTCAGGTGGTGTGTAGTTTCTTCCATGAAACATGGCTGCAATCAAGCTGACAGATAGAATAGGCTATGGCTGTTCCTCACATATTGACCTGTGGCTTCTATGTGTGCACACCACTCAAAGTCCTGAAGTGACAATTCCTCACTACCTATCTGCAAAAGCTGCACCACAGAGTAACCATGCCACCTCCAAGATGACAGTTACCATGTAAACTAGCCCCCTTTATCATGGGGAATAGCAATTCTATGTTACAGAGTTGCTGGCCACTATAAAGGATCACTGATAACAGGACATGGTGCATCACAGGGCTTCACATCTACCGTTCAATACACTCCTTCACACCTATATTATTTCATCCTTGCTTCCCTTTCTGTGCATAGTGAACTTTTGCTTCCACTGCTTCAGGCCTAAATAACCTTAGCGATTACACTCTTTTTGAACATCTGCAGGAGCTGTTTTTCTGCCTTTTCCTTTTTCCCTAACTTCCTTTTTTTGCCTGTAACAGTGAACTGCTATTTCTGTTCATCATCTCATGGGGCAGTGGGTACCACAATGACCTGTAGCTATATGGCAAGTGATGGCAATGGAAGGTCTCCTGGCATGCAGCCAGTGACAGAAGTGATGTGAGTAGAATAGGAGCGGAGATATTGAGATAAGAGTGAAGATGTCAAAGGTCTACACTCATATTGCCGCTTACATCGCCACTTAAAACAAACTATTAAATCTATGTCCTTGGTGGTGTAATCAGGCCGCAGAGTGGTCAGAGGTGGACTCAAGTGGCCGTTCAGAGGTATTAAAACTCCATGAGGAACCATACCATAGTAGAGACATGTTTCCACAGAACCTAAACACTACCACATGTTTGAAAGTCATGACATATTATGCCAGAATTCTTCCTTAATAGTGGTCTCGACAACAGAAGACTAAATAATGTGTCTATGCTCCTTCAGCTCACAGGACACGGGGAAACACATTGTACTCCTGCAAATACAGCAGAATCCCCCAAAACGTGGGTTAGTCGCTTTAGCATTGGTGGACATTTTATTTGAGCCCAGTGTTGATGCATACAGATTGGAACCACCATTATCTGTGTGCTACTAAGATTCTAAGTGAGTTGTATTAGGGCACACAGGGGTGTCTGTTGCCAGAGGAAGGCAACCGGTTTTCATATCTTGCTTGGTTGGCTGTTAATGTAGGTTGGCCTGTGAGGTTTAGATATTGCTAGGCATGTGTTTGAAGGCAGACGCGTTTTCAGGCAGCTGGTTGGCTGCAATCTGTTTCAACTGGCTGGTGCACATATTACAAGATGGAAAGATGGAGGATGAGCTGGTTAGTGAAGAGGATGTTAGTTATGGAAGTCCATGCCCGTGGGTACTTGCTCATTTATATCCATCCTGGACTAACATATCTAGTATATCTATTTTGGACTACCATAAAGAGAAGGTACTATCTTGCTCTTTGTGGTATTTTGGGATCACTGGAACAAAAAAGGATTCTCTTTCTTTTTTGAGTCCTCATTTTAATCCTTATCACCACTTCTCTATTTATTTTTTTATATTTTCTTTAGCCATTTAACAAAGGCATTCATTAATTGCTAATTATGTGACTTCATTGACCAGCATAAAAAAAAACAATAATAATAATAATAACAAGAATAATCACTTTTTGCCAGAAGGAAGCGGTGCAACACTGACGCTCTGCTTTAATTTGCCATTAACCTTTGCTTTTGTGCAGCTTTGCATCTCTGCCTATAATTAACAATACGTTCTATATGAGCCATGTCATTTTTTACTAGGTGCTCTTACGCTTCACTTTCACAACACAGAGAATTCCCAGAGCTACTCAGGCAATCAATGGTCCTTTATGCTGTGTTGTATGTCATGTAGACTTCTATGCCTTGGCTGCAGAATGTGAATCAATTCCCTCAATTTGAATCAATTCCATAGCATGCCACACTTTGAATATAAAAACGTAAGCAATGTGAATAATAGCACTTCTGCTGACTTGACAAAGGCCCTTGTAGGGCTTAAAACTGAGGAAGTTATTCGGTTTACCTCTTAGCATAGCATTTTCCAAGACCCAATCTGTTAACGGCACACATCTCTAAATGCATACCAAGACTTTTTAAACTAATTGGATGATGCAACACAAATAGCTGAAGTTCATTGATAGACCAATGTTAGAACATGAGGTGACTAAGCCTAAGGCATGGTCCTCGCCCACCTCGTTGGTGGTAATGCCCTTTTAGAAGGCCTTTCGGTGACTATGCTGGCACTCCTCAGATGGGCCCTGCATGCTGCAGCATGACTTATAAAAGGTCTCTGCAAATTCGACCACATCACCCTGATCCTCATCGAACTGCACTGGCTTCCACTGCAAGACAGTTTTATCTTCAAATCCTGCTGCATCATCTACAAGGCTGTCACCCTGAAGTTCCCAAACTACTTAATTGAGAACCTCAGTATCTCAGGAGGCCTACGATCCACCAGAGGTAAGGAACTCCATTGTCGCAGGAAGAAAATAACCAGAACACAGGCCTTCTCTGTCCATGCCCCAGGACTCTGGAAACACCTCTACATCAACATCAGGCTCGTCCCCTCACTTTAAAGGTGCAGAGAGGAGCTTAAGGACCTCCTTTTGAAGCAATGGCTCCTCACTAACATCTAGGTCTACACCCTCCACTCCCCACCCTACCTGAGACTGGGTGATCTGACCCGCCCTGTTTCCTCTCCTGGTTGTTATTAGATCCCTTGCTAACAAATTACCTTCCCTCCTTCTCCAATGCTGTTGGCACCCCACTCTCGTGTTGCTTGTGTTTCTCTGCTTCCCTCTACATGTTTCCCCCCTAGGATTATAAAGCGCTACATTGCTTCCTGAAACTATACAGTGTGACATTCTGGGGTCACTCTGGGTTAGAGAGTAGCCAACAGGCTAGGTATGCAATTCGAAGGTGTGAAATGTATGAAACACAGTAAAAGGAAAGCAAGTACCACAAAAGGCTAGGTCTATAGGACCAGAGGCCCAGAGTAAAATTCCTAGTCCAGTTTTAAATAATAAATCCTGAGCATCCACCCAAAAAAGCATTCTGCAAGTCATTCACAGAATGATATCTTTATAGTTTACTAAACATGTCATTCACAATGGCATTGCATAGAAGGCCAAGGTATTTGACCTAGCTGTGGCTTGTGCCTTTATTAAATGTGTGCTCGACTTTTGGTGTTGTTCTTGATCTATTTGTTGGTCATGGATGGCAGGCCTTGTCTCAGTTACATGGGTGTGCCCTCTACAGGACCCCTCTTGCCCTGGGGCTTTCTCTGCAGGTGGGACCGCAAGGTTTCCCCCCACCCCGACACACACACAAACTGGGTCATTTGGGTATGATTTCCTCCTAACACCTAGTTTTTGTAATCTTTATTTGGGCTGATGGACTCACAACTCCCACTAACCCACTAAGGACTGGATAATAGCCACCAGGTGGCTCCTTCCCACTGTTGCTTGATTCCTAGGGTTTGACCCTGACCTGTCTCTGGACCACATTGCCAGCAAGACTCCCACTCTAGATTGTCCCTTAAAACTGATGTCTCATAAACTTTGGCTGCACTGGCTTAGCCAACTTCTTTTCTCACTTTCTGACTCTGGTGGACATTCTTGCATGGGAATCTCAATTTCTGCTTTCCTGTGACTTGTCCTTCTTGTTCTTCACTCAATAGTTGTCCTTCTTGGCTCTGCCAACACAAGGTATGTTCTCCTTGTTCTCCTTGATCTCCTTTTCTAACTCTACTTAGAATAGAACTATTCTCCCTCAGGAACACTGCCATATCATCCACCAATACAGGAAGTTTGGGCAAATTTGCATGAACATGTTAACAGAGTGAATGGATTAATGATAGATCTGATCCACATGTCCCGTTACTGGTTACCTTTGTGTATTTTCATTGGTGTTGGATATATAGCAAATCGATGCGCAACAATTTTGATGATTTATTTTATCTAATTGAGGTGCCTTAAAAAGCGAATGTTGAGGACTGGGGAAACAAAGCAATGAGTGCTGTACTGATTTGCTACCACCTGTTTGCCTTCTCCTTCGTGTTCCCCGCGCTCTGTCTCCACTGCTTTCTGGGCCTTCAATATGGCCGTTTTTTTCTGCACTGCCTCTCTGTTTTACTGGCCTGGCCCTGCTCCCACCTCCCATTGGCTGCACTTGGTATATGAGCCAATCATTGCTGTCTGGAGGCGGGAGCCAGCCATTAAAATGAAGGCCACAACGAGGAACCCTCATTCCCCCTTCTTCACTTCCCTGGAAACACGAGGACCGAGAGGCTCACTGATGCCTCGCCATGACTGCATTTAAAACATCTTCCTGCTGGGGTAAGTCTTATCTATAAGGTTTAATTGCAGCAACGCACATCGGTTCGCAACGATTTTGATGATTTATTTTGTCTAATTGTGGCGCATTGAAAAGCGCATGTTGAGGACTGGGGAAACATAGCAATGAGAGCTGTACTACTTTGCTACCACCTGTTTGCCTTCTCCTTCGTGTTCCTTGCACTCTGTCTCCACTGCTTTCTGGGCCTTCAATATGGCTGCTTTTTTCTGCACTGGCTCTCTGTTTTACTGGCCTGGCCCTACTCCCACCTCTCATAGGCTGCACTTGGCATTTGAACCAATCATTGCAGCCGGGAGTCGGGAGCCGGCCATTACAACGAAGGCCACAACGAAGGCCCTGTCTACCCCTGTCCACCACGGTACGCCAGTTGCCTGTATGTCTGCCCCCCTAACCCCGCCACTGCCCCCTGTATGTCTGCCCCATCAAAATCCTCCACTGCCCCCTGTATGTCTGCCCCCCAAAACCCTCCTCTGCTCCCTGAATGTCTGCCCCAACCCCTCCACTGCCCCCTGTATGTCTGCCCCCTAACCTCTCCGCTGCCCCTGTATGACTGGCCCCCACCCCTCTGCTGTCCCCTGTATGTATGCCCCTCCAACCCCGCTGCCCACTGTATGTCTGTCCCCCAACCCCTCCGCTGCCCCTGTATGTCTGCCCCCCAACCCCTCCGCTGCCCCTGTATGTCTGACCCCAACCCCTCTGCTGCCCCCTGTATGTCTGCCCCCAAAACCTCTGCTGCCCCCTGTATGTCTGCCCCCCAGCCCCTATGCTGCCCCCTGTATGTCTGCCCCCCAACCCCTCTGCTGCCCCTGTATGTCTGCCCCCCAAACCCTCCGCTGCCCCCTGTATGTCTGCCCCAATACCTCTGCTTCCCCCTGTATGTCTGCCCCCCCAAAACCTCTGCTGCCCCCTGTATGTTTGCCCCCAACCCCTCCGCTGCCCCTGTATGTCTGCCCCCAACCCCTCTGCTGCCCCTGTATATCTGACCCCAACCCCTCCGCGGCCCCCTGTATGTCTGCCCCCCCAACCCTCCGCTGCCCCCTGTATGTCTTCCCCCCAACCCCTCTGCTGCCCCTGTATGTCTGCCCCCCCAAAACCTCTGCTGCCGCCTGTATGGCTGCCCCCCCAACCCGGCTGCCCCTGTATGTCTGCCCCCCCAACCCGGCTGCCCCTGTATGTCTGCCCCCCAACCCCTCCACTGCCCCTGCATGTCTGCCCCCCAAACCCTCCGCTGCCCCTGTATGTCTGCCCCCCAAAACCTCTGCTGCCGCCATGCAACATGTGGATGGCACCATGCTCTTGCCTACCGAGCTCTTGCCTACCGATGTTGACCTTGCAACTTTATGTAGCTGCTGCCATGTAAGATGTGGCTGGCACCATATACTTGCCCACCAATCTATGTAACCACTGTTAAGCACTTATTGGAATTGTATGAAGCAACATGTATTTATGTATGCCTTCTAATGCACTTCTGTAACCAAGTAAGCCTTCTTGACAGCGCCACGATGCCCGAGGGCAGTTTGGCGCTTTACAAATTCAAATAAATAAATAAATAAAATACATTGTTTCACCTCTTCACCATTAGTGTGACTAGTATTTTGCCTAGTGGTAGTTGTTGTGCATGTTTCGTTAATTAGGATCTGCCCATGCACCAGCTCCCATGGCTCAAAACTATGAATACCCTGTCTGCTATCTTTGAATCAGGCAGTGTTAACATAGTCACTCATGGTCCCAGAGCTCCACTTTTCCTGCAGTCTTGTGAAGTCTCTCCTTACTGCTGTCTTCACTGCTCTGAGCATGAGAGCATGTGTCGTGTATGATTTTGGCATGTGTTGTATGTTTTCTGTTTGTCTCTAGGACAGGTTCTAAGCTTGAGCATTCCCCCCCGGCGTGCAGCCAACTACCACTTCCACTCTGTGCAAAGAGCAGTATCTGAGACCCCAGCAACATGAAAAGTCACTCTCTACTGCGGTGTATGTCGAACCCTGATTCTAGGTTCTTTCTTGTGCGTGTTTCTCTCTCTTGTAATATACCTGTGGGCTCTGAGACTAAGGATGCAGCCTTGATCTCCCCACCCATTTCTTTTCACTACTGTTGGAACTAACTGTATCCCTAAATCAACAAACAAGTTCTATGGGAGTGATGGAGGATTCTCATTATGCCAACTCCATATCCTCCTTCTATGGGAGAAGACCAGGAGACCTGTTCAGAGACCTTGCTATCAATTGCTTTTTAACCATTCAAAACAGTCAATCGATTAACTCACTATACCTTAAAGGTGAAAATAAATCTGTTCCTGGGAAACCTCAACCCCGAGCACCTGCCTTTCAAGTAACCATATTCACTGTACCTGATCCCCAACGTGTTGAATACATCCAATATCTCAATTGGTGCACAACCTAAAACATGCTTGAAGAATGCATTCTGCCTCATTCTGTATAAATGTCCACAATTGCACTCTGATCAACATGTTGCATAGGTCACAGTGGACTCCACTGTGCAGCACTTCCTACTCCCACCTGTGAGGGTAAAAACCTCGGGGTCATCTTTGACTCCACAATCTCCATTTCTAAGACGTCTCTAAGAAGTCACACTACCAGCTGAACCTCCTCAGAGGCATTCTTCCTTTCCTCTCCTTTCCCCAGAAGCTCACTGTCTCCAAAGCTCTGGTTCTCTCTAGGTGTCATGAATCAAGACCTATACACCGTAGAGTACTCAGACTGAATATGGACTCGGAACACAGTAGCTGACAAATTCTTCCCACAACTGTAACCCTCTCTTGTGACTATAGACAAGCAGGGGCATCAAGTATTTGAAAGACAGGATACCACCCCATGACACGCCGGCTGTGGGAAACAAGAACAAGGTTAATGCTCTCAACATAGTAAGGTGAATTACCAAGCAGAAACCTATAGTCAGACCCACCTCTCGGGAAAAGGCCTGCTCTGGGAAGATGATTGCTCCAATAGGGTTAGAGATGTTAAGTGTCCTGGAGAATGCCCAAGATGGAGTATGCCCACAATGGTACCTAGATGGAAGATAGCCCACTATAAGATACAGGAATTAAGATACAACAATAATAGCATAACCCAAGGTCAGATACCAGTCTTACCAGGAAAAATCCTCCTGAAAGCAAGTAGGATGTTTCCAAAGTATTAGGCAACGTAGCTGTAGATTTCCAAGATAATCCAGCTATCCTGACGGCATGAGTACGCCTAGGGGAGCAGCAATAACACAGGAAAGCGTCTCTAGTCCGAGATGCTGCATGTGAAAGTTCACAATCCCAAAGTACTTGTACCGCAATGAGCATAAGGGAGAAATATCCGTGTGTGGGCAGAAGGTTCCAAACAGAAAGGGACAAACAGACAGTCTGTGAACCAAAGGAAGTCGAGCAACTGACGGGCAAGAACAATGATCAGTCTTCAGGCAATGGATATCGAGGGACGTTCCGTAGTCGGCAACAAGCAGGCAGGTGAGTTCCAAAACGTAGCGAAAAGACAATCTGTGATGCGAAACAGGGTTGTAACAAGCAGGCAGTAGAATAATTCAGGGAAGAGGCAGGAAGCGAATACGAAAACCAAGCCGGGTTAAAACCACAATGTGACAGGAACAGGAACAGCAAAACGGAACCAAGAACCTTTACTCAGAAGTACTGAGGCGTTCTTGGAGGCAGACTTTATTCTAAGGATCATGTGACCTGTTGACATACGCGTCAGTCGTTCTTGATTATCTGCAAAAACGGCTTTACTCGCCTCCATGGCAACCACCATCAGTGAAGGAACAGAGGTGCCGTTTTCAATTTAGGAGTCATAGAAGAGTGGGCAGGTTTAAGAGACTGGAATGTAATAGCCGTTGTCCCTATTCTTGATTCTCGTAGTGCATTTCCTGACACTAGGCTGGACTACTGCAACAGCCTCTTTCTCAATCTGCCTGCCTCTACTCTCCACCTTCTGCAACTCATCCAAAACAGGACTGCGAGACTTGTCCTTGGCCTCAAGCCAAGGGATCATAGCTCTCCAGGACTGAAACCTTTGCACTGGCTCCCAGTGGCTGCGAGGATTAAGTTCAAAACACTCTGCAATGTCCACAAGGCCTTCTGGGGCCTGGCCTCAATATCTTCAACTCTCTCTTCCTAAATATCTTCCTTCCCGAGCACTTTGCTCATCCACCTCCAACTCCCTCAGGGTCAGTCGCTTCTCCAAGCAACGAGTTGGGAGTAGATGTCTTTCTTGGGCTGGGGCCTCTCTCTGGCACAGCCTCCCTGCTTCTCTGAAAATTGAGGAGATCCATCTCCGGTTCCAGAAGCACCTCAAAACCTTCCTCTTTGCTTCTGCTTTCTCTCCTTCTCTCCCCTGCTGAACTCCTGGCTGAAACTGAAACTGCACTGGTCACCTGGCTACCCTCTGTTCTCGGGCCGAGGTCACCTCCACACTAGTTGCACACCTTCACTGCCCCCCTGGCAAACCTTGCACTCTCGGCTGCTTCTGTATCCCTAAAGCCCCCGACACCTGATGTTTGCACTTACCTTTGCACCTGCCACCAGCTGGCCACACTTCTTATGTATTGTTCTTATTTATTTATTGTTCTTATTTATTGTATTTAGTTATTTATTTATTTACTGTTATCCTATGTACTGCACTTCCCCTCCCCCTTCCCCCTCACACTTTTTCCATCACCCTCCCCTGCACTTGCGCAATCTCAATTTCACCTGGCCTAATAAGAGCGTTTTCTCTGTCTTCCCTCTGTTCCTCTCCCTTGCCTTGTCACGTCTTGAAACACTTGTGTATAGGCACACTATAAATGCCATATCATATCATATCACTCAGGACTGGCCTCTGGACAGGACTATATTTCCCAGGTGCAATACACCCCTTCTCGTTAATGATGTCACCACAGGCATTACCTCACATGATTGTCTGACACACATCCCTTTTGATCCATCCAGTGAAAATTCCGAACTATTACTTCAAACCCCCGAACGCATTATCTCACACAACATAGAAGCCTGCAGAGTGAAGTCTGTGGGCCTCATTCCGAAGTTGGAGGTAGCCATGGTGCTATTAGCACCATGGCTACCCCCTTACCGCATACCGGGTCCGGGTTCCCTGAATGGGGACTTACAGGGTCATTCCAACCTTGGAGGTCCCTTGGAGGTTCTGCATTCAGGGAACCCATCCCCATTCCCATTTTAGCCCTCATAGGGCTCAATGGAAATGGGGAGGGAGCTAACAACGGGCCTGTTAATAACAGACCCGTTGTTAGCTCCCTGGTCCTTTAGCGGTTCCCGCTAAGGGCGGCTGTAGTGGTTCCCGCTAAGGGAGGCTGGTTATACCAGCCACCTTTAGCGGGACCGGCTAAAAGACCTCGTAATGCGGTGGTAAGGGGTTAATGCACCGGCATCCTTACCGGCGCCATTAACCCCTTACCGCCAACCTCGGAATGAGGCCCTATGTCTACTCTGCCTCGGTAGAGCTCTTCACAAACAAATACATGCCACAGAATGCACTTTTCCACATAGTCTAGATAACCACAGCAGACTGAATGCACTGTAGATTACTCAATATTAATGTTTCAAAAAGACTGCTCCATACAACAGCCAGCTTCCCTCAATAGATATTTCTTACCAGGACTACATGACACGTAGTGCACTCTGCTTCACTTAGTTTAAATGCCTTCTTCCCATTTAACACACAGAGCACTACATGTCCAGGAACATACATTAAGAAAATTTGGTAGAGGAGGTGCACTCTGAGTTTATATTTTCTTTATGTTAATTTAAGTCTATGTGAGAATTAATTTGAATACTTAGGTGCAATCCGTTAAGCCTGTGCTACCAGACTAAAAAACTGAGTGAATTGTATATGGTCAACCGTTG
Source organism: Ambystoma mexicanum (assembly GCF_040938575.1). Classification (NCBI taxonomy): domain Eukaryota; kingdom Metazoa; phylum Chordata; class Amphibia; order Caudata; family Ambystomatidae; genus Ambystoma; species Ambystoma mexicanum. The sequence continues at coordinate 831,756,197 of NC_090924.1, read as the reverse complement.
TATCGGAAAACATAACAGATGCACACTTCTGTGCTGCACTACGACAGCCAAATATTGTTCAATAAACTTCACGTGTATGACAACTTGCTTATGTAAAAAACACAAACTTGTGTGTGTGTTTATTTCTTTCGTAACAAGGATTTTCTGTTATCTCATTCAGTATATCATAGGCACATTGCATATTATATTGTCATATACAAACTTGTTCGTGTATGCCTGTTTCAATAATAGTTTTTTTCCAATTACAGTTTTAATCACACCATGATTCTTCAACAAACAATACTTCAATCATTTGTAGTCAAATTGTTCCAAAATGTCTTGATATCCTTGGTTTATTGTCCCAGTTTTACACAAGCCCTCTTGCAGGCTTTTAGGATTCTAACCTATGGGTTCCACTACGCGTTTCGGGCAATGTGTTCACCCTTCTTCAGGTGGGGATATCAATTTTTCTGTCTTTTTTTCTGCAAAATCAATGTGTACAGATATCTGCATTAGTTTCTATTACTTTCTACAATCATTCTATGTATAGGTCTGACATTTAACACTTGACTAAACTTGGTCCCTGTGAACCGGTATGTGGCAATACTCTGCACACTTCTGTGTGGTGACTGTGTGTCTCTTAGTTTCTCTTTTGTACAACTTCTTATTTTCAGAGTTCCACCACTATAGGAGATAAAGTTAAAAGCCTGGGTTCAGTCATGTATTCTGTGGGGAATCATACTAACATTGCTTCTTTCATTTGCGCTTTGGATGAAAGGTAGTCAGATCACAAGTGGGATCAGTCGCTAAAATCAGCTTTGAGTCCCACTATGTGATCCGTATTTCAGATATTGCTTCTTTCATTAATTCTTTGTTTGGTGAAAAGTAAGAAGATCACGAGTGGGATCAGTCGCTAAATTCAGCGCTGAGTCCCACTCTGTGATCAATATTGCAAACAAGTAAGACCTTTGCTGTTTAAAAGACTCACCGTTAGGTGTGGGACCCGTCTCATGTATATGCGGTTGCGGTGTTCTGTGTCCAATGTTATAAGCGTTCCCGGGTTAAGATCCCTCCGGGGATTCCTTCGCTCTGTTCATGAGGCTCGTGGGCTAAAAGGACACTCGTCCTACACGGTGGACGCGGAGCGTCCTACTGTGGATGAATGTGCAAGGGCAAAAGGAGTCCCTCACAGTACGGAGTGCTTTCGTTTCACTCACATTCGCGTATTCACCGCTGTTTGATTCCTGTGTTCTTTTCCCCGTAATGATGATGTTGCCGTATGCTGGGTCCTACATTGGAGGGTTGCTAAGCAATCACCCTATGGCTGTGTGTCTACTGACTTGCCTGTTTTGGTTCACGGTGTAATTAAAGGCGCCATGTGGAAATAATGTACTTGCTGCACTGTCTTTCATATAATGAGTTCTTGCTCATTGCCTACATGTTGTGTCTGCTATATTGTCTATTCGGGGGCCTTTTTCACATTCGCCATGTGCGGTCGGCATGTATAATGAAGATTACCGGCATTGTTAATTCTGAATACTTTCCCTTTAACATTCAGATCATTTTCAACATAAACTAAGCCCATTAGCATCCATTGCAGTATATTCAGATGTACCACCAATTCAATACATTTGATATAAATCCTTTTGAGAAGTGTCACTTACAATTTTTCTTGATTATACATAACTGTTGTAACCAATGGTATATTTACCATTTAACCATGTGTTGTTACCATACAAAATATATTTTGGTACATCTTATATATGACAATTATTATAATACGATATCTTCAACCTTTCTGATGGTTAAATAACAGATCACCACGTGCATTACATTCATGGATGTTGTAAGTCCTGATCAGTACATTTGTAAATATGTTTTAATACATTTTGCATAGAATTAATGACTCTAAGTTTCTTTTATTCACATTGTTAGTTTCACCCACATTGTCCAATCTATCCAAGGATTGATAGTTCGTACTGAGGCAGTTTCCCTCATCATTTATGGCCTTTCTAACTTTTCACAGGGTAGATATGCCTTGTGATGAATTCACAAGAAACAGTTTAGGTCCCATTCCATGTTCATTCCCCTTGGGTACATGCTTTCAGGTTTTTCTATCCAGAATATTTCTCTTTGTTGGAGCATTTTGTTTAGATTACCTCCCCTCCTGGGTAATATCACATGTTCCAGTATGATGAACTTAATTTGTGCAATTGTGTGCTTTTCTTTCACAAAATGTTGGGCCACTGGGGATTTTTCTGATTTCTGTCTGATGTTAGATTTATGCTCACACCATCGCGTCTTTGCTTTGCGTCCTGTAAGTCCCACATAATAAAGTCCACATGGACATTTGATTTCATAAATTACATTGCTGGCATCACACGTTGAAGTGTGATGGAGTTGGATTCTTTTTCCATTATGGGGATGGCTAATCTCATTTCCTTTGATTAGGTTATTACAGCAATTGCAATTGTTACATGAGATGGTTCATTTGTATATTGTTTCATTTTTCTTTTTGTGTCCAATGTCTGATTTCATTAGATGATCTCGTATAGATGGGCTTTTAGCATACGCAAATAATGGTGGTTTAGGAAACAGGTCTGCCAGTTTGGGACCTAGTTTCAACAATTTCCAATTTTTTGTGATGATTCTTTTAATCGGATTGCGCTGTTGTGAGTACGTGGTTACGTAGACCAGTTCAGTAGCTGTATTCTTTATTCTAGGTAGCATTGCTTCTGTCCTTGATGTTCATTTGACTTTGGCTGCATGTCTAGATACTGTGTCTGAACTGTACCCCCTTTCCAAGAAGTTTTTCATGAGATCTCTTGCTTTGATCTCATACTCTTCCTCATTTGATATAATTCTTCTGTATCTCAGAAACTGACTTAAGGGAATGCTTTCTATTGTTTTCTTGGGATGGAAACTTGATGCCAGTAATAAACTGTTTCTATCAGTGGTTTTCGTAAAGATTGTTGTCTCCAGTTTGTTGTCCTTTAGGTAAACCTTCACATCCAGAAACTCAATTGATGTTTGAGTGAATTTGTGTGTAAATTTAATTCTTGGTGTGATCGTATTGATGTATCTAAAGAATTCATTTAACTCGTCCACTGACCCGTTCCAGATTTCAAACAGGTCATCTATGAACCTCACTAGGCATTTAAGTTTGTTCTTCCATCTCGGGTTTTGTAGTACAAATCTTTCTTCTAAATATGTCATATAGGTGTTTGCGTAACTTGGGGCCATGGCAGCCCCCATAGATGTTCCTGAGATCTGAATAAAGTTCCGATCTTCGAACATAAAGTAGTTATTGTTCAATATGATCTTCAGTAATTTCAATATGAATACACGATCACACCTGACTGTTTCTCTTGTATTTAGTAAAAGCCATTCCATGGCTTCGAGCCCTCCCTGATGATTGATGTTCGTATAGAGGCTCGTCACATCCATTGTGAATAGAATGTCTGTGGATTTTTCAAATTTGATAGACTTCAATATTGCTAAGAAGTGATTTGTGTCTTTGATATAGGTAGTCGCTTTCTGTGTTAAAGGTTGAATTAATTTATCCACATATTGTGCCAGTGGCTCTAATAGGCTGTTTTTAGCTGCAATGATGGGTCTTCCTGGTGGGTTCTCAAGGTTCTTGTGAATTTTCAGTAATATATATATGACCGGCATGATTGGATGGGTATTCATTAGAAATATCTTGGTTTTGTTTGTTATGATCTCATCTATTTCTGCTTCTTCCAGTGTTGTCTTTATTATCTCCCTTATTTTTTCTGTCGGATCCTGGAACACTTCCAAGTATGTATCCTGGTCATTTAGTTGTCGTTCCACCTCTGCTTTATATCAATTGATGTCCATAATCACAAGAGCACCACGTTTGTCCGCAGGTTTCAGGATAATATCGGGATTTTGCCACAAATTAGTTAGTACTTGTCTTTCTCTATTCGTTAGATTACAGTTGCTTTTGCTTTTGAATCTTACTGTCTGTAAGTCCTTTAATACAACTTTTTGGAATGCTTCCATCACTGGATTTTGTATTTGGGGGTTAAATGTACGGTTAGGTTTCATTTCCAAATTTTCATTAGGTGGTGTTACTTCTTGCATCTCAACAGAGTCAAAGAAAATTTTTAGTTTCATCTTCCGGGTCAATTTGAAAAAATCTATCTTCTCTTTGAGTAATGAGGAGTTGTACGTTGGGACAAATGAAATACGCTTCTGTAATGTTTTTTTCTCAAAATTTGTAAGCTGATAGTTGGATATATTTATAACTAGGTTTTCTTCTGTTGTAAGTTGGCTTTTCTTGATGGATTTTTTCTTTTTCCCTCTTCGGCACGAAGCCGGTCTAAAAAAGAATACACAGGTATTGTGTTTTCAGCCGTTTGCTTTGAAGTTGTAGGTACTTGGCTATTTCCTCTATTTTCTTCACTCTCTGTTTGTTCCTTCCTCTCTGCGGTTTCTTGATGTTCCGTCTCACCACTAGATGCGTCCGATGATTGAGTGTTTGGATTCGGATCTCTTCTCTTCCTATCGTTCATCCCAGGTCTTGTCCTTCTGGTGTTATCTTTTTGTTGGTAATATGCTTTCCACATGTACACTATGTCCAATTTGTAGTCTAGAGTGTCCCTCCTAAATTTTCGTATTTTTTTTTATTCAATTTCCTTTTTATAATTATCCAATTTGTTATTTATTTCTTCTAGTAATGCTGACAACTCGTCTCTGGCAATCAATCCGGCTAAAGATTTTTTAGTTTGTTCTAGATCCAGTTCAATAGATGTTAAGGATTTTGATAATTCTTCTGTTGTTAAAAGGATTAGATCTAGGGAACACTTGTTCAGTATGAGTCTCCACCGTTTGACAAATTCTGGGCTTTCTTTACATAGGGTTGGCTCCAAATCTATCCTTAGGCCCCTTGGTATCCTCTGTGCTTTAAAGTAATGTGCCAATGTTGTAGCATGTAATCTTTGGTTTATCTCTCTCCGTATTAGTCACTCCAACTGGTTTACTAGTTCCTCAGGTTTTGAGTCAGTGTTAAAGTCCTGTTCAGTATCTTCAATTAATTTGAGAATTTTAATAGCTTCCTCTTGGGAGAATGCTAGCGTTTCAGCTCTATTTTTCGTTAGTGATTCAATTTTAGAGAATGGCATATTATTAAACATCCTGCTGCAACCTCCCAATTGGTGTAGCAACAAGAGTTTATCGAGAAAATTTGGTAGAGGAGGTGCACTCTGAGTTTATATTTTCTTTATGTTAATCTAAGTCTCTGTGAGAATTAATTTGAATACTTAGGTGCAATCCGTTAAGCCTGTGCTACCAGACTAAAAAACTGAGTGAATTGTATATGGTCAACCGTTGTATCGGAAAACATAACAGATGCACACTTCTGTGCTGCACTACGACAGCCAAATATTGTACAATAAACTTCACGTGTATGACAACTTGCTTATGTAAAAAACACAAACTTGTGTGTGTGTTTATTTGTTTCGTAACAAGGATTTTCTGTTATCTCATTCAGTATATCATAGGCACATTGCATATTATATTGTCATATACAAACTTGTTTGTGCATGCCTGTTTCAATAATATTTTTTTTCCAATTACAGTTTTAATCACATCATGATTCTTCAACAAACAATACTTCATTCATTTGTAGTCAAATTGTTGCAAAATGTCTTGATATCCTTGGTTTATTGTCCAAGTTTTACACAAGCCCTCTTGCAGGCTTTTAGGATTCTAACCTATGGGTTCCACTACGCGTTTCGGGCAATGTGTTCGCCCTTCTTCAGGTGGGGATATCAATTTTTCTGTCTTTTTTTCTGCAAAATCAATGTGTACAGATATCTGCATTAGTTTCTATTACTTTCTACAATCATTTTATGTATTTGTCTGACAGGTAACACTTGACTAACCTTGGTCCCGGTGAACCGGTATGTGGCAATACTACATACCGGTTTTATATTTATATTATAATAATTGTCATATATAAGATGTACCAAAATATATTTTGTATGGTAACAACACATGGTTAAATGGTAAATATACCATTGGTTACAACAGTTATGTATAATCAAGAAAAATTGTAAGTGACACTTCTCAAAAGGATTTATATCAAATGTATTGAATTGGTGGTACATCTGAATATACTGCAATGGATGCTAATGGGCTTAGTTTATGTTGAAAATTATCTGAATGTAAAAGGGAAAGTATTCAGAATTAACAATGCTGGTAATCTTCATTATACATACCGACCGCACATGGCGAATATGAAAAAGGCCCCCGAATAGACAATATAGCAGACACAACATGTAGGCAATGAGCAAGAACTCATTACATAAAAGACAGTGCAGCAAGTACATTATTTCCACATGGCGCCTTTAATTATGCCGTGAACCAAAACAGGCAAGTCAGTAGATACACAGCCATAGAGTGGTTGCTTAGCAACCCTCCAATGTAGGACCCAGCATACGGCAACACCATCATTACGGGGAAAAGAACACAGGAATCAAACAGCGGTGAAAACGCGAATGGGAGTGAAACGAAAGCACTCCGTACCGTGAGGGACTCCTTTTACCCTCGCACATTCATCCACAGTAGGACGCTCCGCATCCACCGTGTAGGACGAGTGTCCTTTTAGCCCACGAGCCTCATGAACAGAGCGAAGGAATCCCCGGAGGGATCTTAACCCAGGAACGCTTATAACATTGGACACAGAACACCGCAACCGCATATACATGAGACGGGTCCCACACCTAACGGTGAGTCTTTTAAACAGCAAAGGTCTTACTTGTTTGCAATATTGATCACAGAGTGGGACTCAGCGCTGAATTTAGCGACTGATCCCACTCATGATCTTACTACTTTTCACCAAACAAAGAATGAATGAAAGAAGCAATATCTGAAATACGGATCACATAGTGGGACTCAGCGCTGATTTTAGCGACTGATCCCACTTGTGATCTGACTACCTTTCATCCAAAGCACAAATGAAAGAAGCAATGTTAGTATGATTCCCCACAGAACACATGACTGAATCCGGGCTTTTAACTTTATCTCCTATAGTGGTGGAACTCTGAAAATAAGAAGTTGTACAAAAGCGAAACTAAGAGACACACAGTCACCACACAGAAGTGTGCAGAGTATTGCCACATACCGGTTCACCGGGACCAAGGTTAGTCAAGTGTTAACTGTCAGACGTATACATAGAATGATTGTAGAAAGTAATAGAAACTAATGCAGATATCTGTACACATTGATTTTGCAGAAAAAAAGACAGAAAAATTGATATCCCCACCTGAAGAAGGGCAAACACATTGCCCGAAACGCGTAGTGGAACCCATAGGTTAGAATCCTAAAAACCTGCAAGAGGGCTTGTGTAAAACTGGGACAATAAACCAAGGATATCAAGACATTTTGGAACAATTTGACTACAAATGAATGAAGTATTGTTTGTTGAAGAATCATGATGTGATTAAAACTGTAATTGGAAAAAAAAATATTATTGAAACAGGCATACACGAACAAGTTTGTATATGACAATATAATATGCAATGTGCCTATGATATACTGAATGAGATAACAGAAAATCCTTGTTACGAAAGAAATAAACACACACACAAGTTTGTGTTTTTTACATAAGCAAGTTGTCATACACGTGAAGTTTATTGAACAATATTTGGCTGTCGTAGTGCAGCACAGAAGTGTGCATCTGTTATGTTTTCCGATACAACGGTTGACCATATACAATTCACTCAGGAATATACATTACTCATTATGGAAATGCCCAGAGGACAACAGTTCTATGAATGGACTCCATCTCACACAGTACAGATGTTTCTGGAGGACTAAATGCCCAAGAATGAACTTGCAGACTTTGCATCAGTACTCTTGAAGGGTCTCATAAGACCTCCTGTTCATACATATGTATACAGTTCTATTTAGTCCGGGACCCTCATAAAGGGCTACATGTTTCATTATGCACTCTGTCTTTCTCAGTACAGATTCTCCTAGTGGACTGCACATATTGTGATACAATCACTTGAGGAAGATGAGCTAGTGGAACTATGTTCCATAGAATGCCACCCATCTCAGCGTGGTGACCCCCCTCCAACAGGACTAGATGTCCTGCAATGCCCTCTGCCTAACAGCAATGAGCACCCCCAAACAGCACTACCTGCTCCATAATAATCTCACCCTTAATGTGAAAGACCACTCACAGTGATTGAGCCTTTTGCTGTGCCCTGGTGGGCTCAAATACATCAAGCGGAAGAAGATGAAATCCAAAGTCTGCTCTTCTAGGATCCAAACCTGCTACTTGGAGGTCAGGCATACACATGCACGAACGCACACACATGCAACACACACACCCTCAAACACATGCATGCAGACATACACACACACGTCAACAATGAACATTCAACTGATTGATCCAATTGTCCTCCTTACCGTTATCCCAAATCTCCCTGGAGTGCCACCCAAATGTTTCTCATGGTATCCCCAAATCTCACTAATGTACCTTGAAATTCTTCATAAAAGATGGCAGGCGCCCCTCTCCAGAAAGAGCATGGCATGTTCTGTGTTTTTTTTTCCCACTATGAGAGTTTGCAGCCATTGCCTTTTGCTCACTGTACCTTTCACAGATGGAAAATATCCACTTGCATATCAGTCTTTGTCCCGCCCACATGGGCAGTCCAGCAGCGAATTGCTATTGTCAGTCTAGAAAAGTAGACAACCCTCCAACAGAAGGCTTATGCAGGATAATTGGTTGGCCGAAGACCAACCGCCTCATTTAAAGTATAAAGAATATATGCTCATTACTCATTACATAGCTATTAGTTTAACTAGTGTGCGGCCATTTTAAGGTAACCAGAATCGCCATTTTTATTTTCTCTATGCTTCTCTTTAACATCGCCACTTTTGCCTCATGTAAAACTGCTTTGCTGTAGATATTATTTTCGCTTCAATGGTTCAAGGTTATTAAAGACATGTTGAAACATTGCGTGGGGGGCCAGACAGAAAAGCCCATTTCCCTCCTTCACATATCCTTGGAAGTGGGGAGCAAGGCATTCTTATCAGTACACGGATGGCAGTGAGTCTCCTTAAAAAAATAGCAATGCACAAAACTAATATTAAAGGGTTTGAATTATGCTCTTCTTAACGGCCCCCCTTCTGAGCGCTGTGAGCCCCCGGAGAGCAAGCTGACTTCTAGAGCGTGAATCGAAATTAGGAGTTAGTAAGGCCTGGAATGTACCAGTCCCCCTATGCACAGCTTGTCCATGAAAACAAAAGCACTGTGTTCTCACAAATAAATAATAGTGTCTGTAAATTCGAGATTGCAAACTGTTACTAAATATGGTGATCTAAAATGTCATATTCGACACCATTGTCAATCATCGCCTCCACTTCAAAGGGAATAATCTAGGGGCGGCATTGAATGTGTCAAATGTGTCATTACTGATTGTGAGATGCTCATTTTGTATATATGTAACTGATGTACGATGTTCGCTCTCTTGCGTCCCCCGAGGTCTGTTAGACACACGTCGCGGGGTGTGGGACCATTTGGCCAACTGAGACTATTTGTTTTAGCACTAAACCCTAGATTTTGGGAATACAACCTCGTGTCTGGCGTATCAGTTCGTGTGTGGTGACTGTGCCTTGTTTCCACATCCGAGGGTCCCTCAGGGGCCCCTTCAAGATGGTGCCCAAATAGGGACCCTCCCCCACTTGTTCCATCGTGTACATTGTAAACTTATGAAGGTGACAAGAACGGCGAGGACGGGAGCGATCGAGCCGGGATCAAGAGGTGTCTGGGGCACCCTGCGAAATTGATTAGATTCCTTTGCAGATCTGCACACAGCTGATTCCTGATCGACGTGCCTGGCCAGCGAACAAGGGGGCGAGGGTCCTGAAATGAGGCAGTGCCGAGATACACAGACACGATGTCATTGGTTGCGTCAGTATACGGACGAATTGTGTCTTGAAAAGACAAATTGACTAATCAGGTGAGTCGTGCCCCGATTCGTAAGTGATCCTGATATTGGCTGAGAGTTGATTTTGCAAAATCAAATGCCCAGAGTAAGTTTGATTAGCCAAGGGTAAGGTTAAAACATGCCTGGGATATTGTCCACCTTAGAAGGGTTTTTTACACTGCGGCGAACTATCTTTGGAAACTAGCCAGGTTGTGCCTCCGGGGGCAACGCCGACTTATGATATGTATGTGAAGTATGGTGTGGGAGCGATAATGTTTTGTGAAATTTGGCATAAGCAAAGCAGAAAGCAGGAAGACCTTCAATGGCCGAGGAATGGTAGTTTTGAGATGGATCGGATAGATAACCTGGAAAAGGTTTTGACAAGTAAGAAAGCGCATCCTGTGACACTTGATATCCTTAGGGATTGGAGGAGGGAAGCAATGCTCCGATTTAGAAGTAGAGTGAAACATGCACGCAGGCATAAGCCAAAAGCAGAGAGAGCGGAGGAGAAAGAGGAGGAGCAGTGGAGCAATAGTTTGAGAAAGGCAAATAGACGCGACTAGTTGAATATTGAAAACATATATCCACAGAGAGAGTTAAATGCATCAGACGAATTAATAAACAAAACACTAACTGAGACAAAACAAGGCCTGAGAAGTGAAAATAAGAAGATCACGTCAGTAGCCATCATCCAACCCCCTTCTATTGCTCAACCTGTTTCAACTCCAATACAGACACAGGCAGCGTTAGTAATGGTACCGCCCTGTAGTCAGCCAGCCCCGAGTGTTTCACAACCATCACAGCCCCAGCAGATCTCTCCCGTGCCCACTGCCCCTTCCACACCTTCCACTCAAGGGGGTATTTCTGTTCCGACTGCGCCCCCCATCAGCGAATTAGAACAAAGAGAGTGTATGAGAGTGACCTGCAGCGCGATTAGCAAGGAGAGAAAGCGCGAGCTGTAAGAGCAGGCGGAAATGTATATAGACGAGAACGATGGGACGGCCACGTTAGCGTCAATATATGACTTCAGGAAGAGCAACGAAAAACAGGTATTGTTGGAATGCATGGGGGAATATTTGTCAGTGCAACGGAAAAAGTTAGTTGGGAAGTTACCACCTCAGCGATTGTTGGATTTGAATGCATTGGCCCGTTGTAGAGGGAGAGATGAGGAAATAGAAGAGCATGTGAAGCAACTGTTTGAATTAAAGAATGAACTTTATGAAGAATATTCTGAAATACTTGCCATACCGGGGTGCAGGAGGAAAGATATTGAGAGAAGTAGGAAGAAAGCGACAGGGTTTTATATGCAGAAATCCTTGCCACCACCAGGACAGATAGGTGATAGGCAAAGATTGCGAGTGTGTATGCGGGAAACAATGAGATGGATGTCAAGCCCAAGGATTTCTGTGGGTGAAATAAATGAGATATGTAATGACGACCCTTTACAAATAACAATAGAAGCCCTGCGAACAATAGTGGGAGTGTTACTTCAGCAGGTAGCAGGACATAACAGGGGAAGGGGAAATGTGCAGAGCAGGGGCAATTTGAATACGCATGGAGGGCCTCTGGGGTTAAACCAATGTGCATATTGTCGAGAGGAAGGACACTGGTGGGCACAATGCCCACACTTGCAAAATAGAGGCGGATATGGTCAGAGAAGACAGCATAGAGGGCACTCAGGAACAAATGGCCATAATAGAAACCATATGCAGCAGCACCAGAATAGTCAAGGGAATGGTGCACAAAATCAGGGCCAGGCGCCAAATCAAAATGCTTTTACTCAGAGTCAGAATCATCAGGCCAATCAAGTGGAAACAGAGGAATAGGCGGGAATATTTTTGATACTCAGACAGGTGCATACTATAGTAATAGTAGTGATTACACCTTGAATGATGTGTTGTTACCCCAATAGGATAGCCCAGGACAGGGGTCGGAACCAGTATCCATTCCCATGACCCTACGTAGAAATGAAAGTTGGGAATGAGCATAGATTCCTCGTAGACACGGGGGCTCAGAGGTGCTCGATAGATCACTTGGTTCCAGATATACCTCTGTCAGGGCGACAAAATATCTCAGTAGGGTTCGCAGGCACCCCAGTAATAAATCCCGAGTCCAAATCAGTAGCAGTGACAATAGGGCCTTTTACTGAACATTGTCCATTTTCTTTTGACAGAGAATTGTGGGGAAAAACTCCTAGGATTGAATCTATTGAAAAAGCTAAGCATGGTCATCCACTACACACCAGATGGGGTATTCTTGACTATTTCTCCTCAGAATGGGCCAACTTCTGAATTTGTGACAAAATCTTTAACAGGGGAATTGAGTGAGGTGCCAACTTGTATTTGGGCCGTGAATGACAATGATGTGGGATGCTTGAAAATAGCGCCAGTGAAAATTGTTTTGAAAGAAGGAGTGACGTTACCACGTTTTCCACAGTATAAAATTTCAGCAGAAGGGGAGAAAGGATTGAAAAGTATTGTTTCTGATTTGGTGAAATTGGGAGTGATTGAAGAAATTACAGGCAGTGTATGCAGCAGCCCCATCCTTCCAGTGTATAAGAAAGGGGGTAATGAGGTACCGTACCGTTTCATAATTGATCTCCATGCACTAAACAAAGTAGTAGATCCCCAATTTCCGTTAGTGCCAGATGTCACTACGATATTGACAATGATCCCTGCATCGGCAGAATACTTTAGTGTTATCGATTTGAAGAACGCTTTCTTTAGCATTCCAGTACACAGAGAAAGCAGGTATTTATTTGCTTTCACTTTAGGAGGATGATCATTCACATTCACATGCATTCCACAAGGCTATACTGAAAGTCCAAGCATATAAAGTAGAGCATTGAAAGAACAGCTAGACATGTTAGAATTACCGGCAGACTGTGTGTTGTTGCAATACATTGGTGCTTTGTTAATCGCTGCTGACACAGAAGAAATTTGTAAAAAAGGTACTGTCTTATTATTGACCCATCTAGCTATGCATGGCCACAAAGCGATTTTAAAGAAATTGCAGGATTGTCAGAAAGAAGTGGCTTATTTAGGTTACTTACTTTCAAAGGAAGGGACAAGATTAATGCCAGAGAGAATAGAGAGCATTTCTGGTATACCTATTCCAAAGACGCAGAAGGAAGTAAGAGCTATAATTGGCATGGCTTCATATTGCCGTCAGTGGATTGTGAACTTCGCCTTAATTGTAAAACCAATGGTGGAATTGACAAAAAAGATGCCGTGATGCCTTTGCAGTGGAATGAAGAATGTCAGAAAGCATTTGACTCGCTAAAAACCATTTTGAGTTCTGCTCCAGTTTTGGGCACACCGAATTATGAAAAGGTTTTTAGGCTGTTTGTGCATGAGAGCAAAGGATGTGCGTTGTCTGTCTTAACACAGGAACAAGGTGGAAGAAATAGGCTGTGCGGTTATTTTTCTTCCGCGCTGGAACCTGTAGCGCATGCACTACCACGATGTTTGCGAGCTGTTGCAGTGGCTGCTGCATATGTGAATCAAACAGAAGGGATGGTATTGGGGCACACTTTAATTCTAATGGTGCCACATGCCGTAGATGTTCTACTTAATAGAATGCAGACGCAACACCTCACTTCTGCTAGATTGACTAGATATGAAATTGTATAGTTCACCCCCCACATCCAAATCATGAGGTGTAGCGCTTTGAATCCAGCAGAATTAATGCCAATGCACAGGGAAAACATTGATGAGACTGAATCACCTACCCATGATTGCTTAATGGTTACTGAGGAAGAAACAAAAGGGAGAATTGATCTACACGTTACGCCACTAAAAGAACCAGATGGAGAACTGTTTTGTGATGGTTCTTGCTTTAAATTACCTGACGGCACTTCAATTGCCGCATACGCTATCACCATGTTAAAAAGCATTGTGGAGAGTAAAAGAATCCCTTACAACTCTGCCCAAGCAGCAGAGATAATTGCCTTAACAAGGGCTTGTGAAATTTCAGAGAACTTGAGCATAACTATCTACACTGATAGCCAGTACGCCTTTGGCGTGGTTCATAACTTCGGCCGACTGTAGGCCGAGAGAGGGTTCCTAACATCACATGGGGCTAGAATTCAACATGGCCCTTTGATTGTACGATTACTGTCTGCACTTACGTGTCCAAAGCACTTGGCGATAGTGAAATGCGAGGCGCATAAAAAGGTGACATTCAAAGTGGGAGAAGGAAACGCATTTGCAGACAGAATTGCAAAGCGAACTGACACTGATTTGAATACAAAGATGTTAACAGTAGAATCGAAGGAAGTACCCTGTATGATAGAAAATGGAATTATAACTGTTAGAGAGATGCAAGCGGAAGCTACCGCCGATGAAATACAGGGATGGGCCAAGGGCTCTGCAGAACTAGACTTGGAGGGTTGTTGGGTGGACAAGAAGAGCAGGAATTGGATGTTGCCGAATGCTTATGTAAATGCGATGGCAACAATGGCTCACAGTCCCACCCACATCTGTGCGAAGAAAATAGTCCAACATTTAGCCACAGTCTGGGAAAATCCTCTCATAAAAAAGAATGCCGAAAGTCTAGTACAGAACTGCATAACGTGCCTACAGCACAATGTGGGGAAGGGAACAGTGACTCCAACAGGAAGTTTCAGACCTCCCTCTATGCCATTTGAAGTGATTCACTTTGACTTCATAGAAATGGAGAGATGCCAAAACCTGAAGTATGTTCTGGTGATCATATGTGCATTCAGCAAATGGGTGGAAGCGTATCCACTGAAAGACTGCACAGCCATGAGCATGGCGAAAGTAATACTACGAGAGTATTTCTCTCGCTTTGGTCTGCCCCGTGTCATATGGTCGGACAATGGTCCGCATTTTGTAGCTGCAGTGATATTTCAAATTTGTGCAGGTCTCCAAATCGATAAATGATTCCATTGCTCCAGGCATCCCATGAGTGCCAGACTTATTGAATGGCATAACGGCATCCTGAAATCCAAAATAAGTAAGATTTGTGCAGTCAGCAAGCTAAGCTGGGTAGATGCATTGCCAATAGCGTTACTGTGTATGCGAACATCAGTGCAAGCCAGAACTGGTATCTCCCCATACAAAATCATAATGGGAAGACCGGCGAATGTGTGGTGTGCACCCCAGCTGAAAAGAATGAGAGAGGTAGAATACCCTGTACACAGCATTTATTGTAATTCGTTAGTAAAAAAACTGCGTTTGATTCATCAGCAGGTGCAGGAGGCATTATCGGTGAGGTACACTGGTCCAGGACATGCATTGGAGACACGAACCTGGGTGCTGATTAGAAACTATGAGCGGAAAACATCGCTGGCACCCAGGTGGCGTGGGCCCTACCAAATCCTTTTGACCACGCAGACAGCAATATGCGTGGATGGGCGGAAAGCGTGGATTCAAGCCACGCATGCCAAGAAAGTCCCACCGCCATTTGACACTTTGACTGATCGGGACAAAGACCAGAAAGAGACAGCAGCGGCTCCAGGAACTAAAAATGCGTTTGCCAGTTCTTTGCCACAAAAATTACCTGATCCTGAAATAAAGCCTGATGAGATTGCCATAAGAGCCGAAGGGCAAAGGGCCCCCCAACGTTGTCCAGCAGATTCTTCTGCATCACTGCTGGCCGAGATCTAGCATATACCTCTGTGGCGCCCACCACCTTCTGTTGCGCCGCAGCCTGCATCATCGCCCGGGCACTCATCATCATCTGCCATTGTGCCCCTGGCTGACTCCAAGCTTGAGACCGGAAGTGCACCCGCACTATTTGTCGACCACACGGGAGCACATCGGTATAACCTGCGGAGCAGAAAAAAGGAGTGATCACATCTTCAGCTTTTTGTGATTTTATTGCCTATGTTTCCTTTTCTCGGATGAAGTAGGAACCGGAGGCCTAGAGGAGAGTGGCGTGCGAGTTGTGCAAGCTAGACAGCTCAACAAACGCAACTCCTTGGTGCTAAATCCATGTGTCCGGAACCTGAGCGGACAAGCGGGGCGCACATGGTACAAAGGCAGCTGCTCTGAAACTCTAGAGCAATGTGCAAATGCACGGGAATCTTACTAACCAGATAAGCAATCCAGGCTGAACGAGAACTGGCATGGAAGAACTGTAGACATTTATCGAACTCTCTGACATCTCAACAAGCGCATCGGCAGAAGATATTCACGAACACGGCGAGAGCAGAACGACGAGGGAAGATGCCAGAGCAAGCCAACGTCTCCTTCTGCACCAATGCTGATAGCGAATTAAACGCAGTACATAGAAAGGTGAAAAAGGGACATGGTCGAAAGAATTGTATGTTGGGTTTAACGATAATAATGTGTATAATGAGTATATTAGCCCCAATATTGACCATATCAGTATTATGGTACCTAGAAGAAATGCACCCCCTTGAAGTACTGTTGCCGACTGTAAACATTTCCACAACGGAAAGCCCAGTCCATGTGATTTCCTATACCTTGTCCCCAATGGAGGAGAGACAAAGGGAAGGATATGGAAACAACACATTACTATTGATAATGAACATGACACACTCAATACTAAGAAAGAACAAGTGTTGGGTCTATGCCCACCTGCCGCAGCATGGTGGTCAGGGAATAGGATGGTATATACAGTCCCTGCCATTAACTTCTGCATGTTATGCTTCTCTGAGTGCCTTATATTATGGGAAATGGAACGAAAGTGAAACTGGTCAATTAGACAAAACAAACATGAATGAATTCGAGGAAGTGATTATGAAACCGGTGGGTTGCTCCATATTCCATAAAAGACGATTAATTATACCAGCAATAATGCCACAGGATAGATTGTCTGTACCTTATAAATCTTCTGTGATCACGTTCCACATGAACCCAGAGGGGAATAAGGATGCAGAACCCCCTTCATATACAGTGAATTATAACCCTCATTCTGTCCCATTCTGTTTAAAGAAGAAGGGTTCTTTCCAGGTAGGAACATTTCCCAGATGCAGGAGCATAGCATTCCTTGATAAAGAAGTGGAACCAATATATGTGGAGAAAAAGAATATCCTTGGTTACCTAGGAACTGGGGAGGCACGTGTTATTTAGGCTTTCTGTTTCCAGGGGTGTTTCTTTTAAAACATCAGACATAACCAAATTGACCAGGTCATGACCTCGCCGGAATATTGAAGATGGGTTGATTGTAGGGGACATAGCAAAATCATTCATACCATTTTGGGGCCAGGAGATAAACTCCTATTACATAAGATGACTGTCTAGAATATTGGAAGAAACAATAAATGGAACCACCAACATATTATATAATATGACGCTTGAGGAAAAGGAATTAGATTGATGTCACTGCAAAACAGAATGGCCCTTGATATAATCTTAGTTGATCGCAGCAGTGTTTGCAAAATCGTGGGATCAGCGTGTTGCGTATTTGTAAGTGACTCCTCCCCCACGATTTTCGAAGCAATAAGAAAATTGCATGTATTAAGCTCTGACCTCCACCCTCCTGAGAGTGGTTGGGAGTTGAATATAAACTCCTGATTCTGGGAAGTGTTACGATCCTGGGGATGGAGGCTTTTTGCAATCTTAGTAGCAATTTTAGGAATATTTATGACGTGTTGTTGTTGCATACATTGTCTCCCCATAGTAGGCACAGAAATTAGTGGGGAATGTGTTCAAATGGTAGAACGAAAACACATTATTAGACCAAATACCCATATAAAAGAACGAATCATCTTCAAGACACTGACACTGACCCACAAGTGCATTCACCTCACTGCCCCTGACTACCTCTCCCAGAGGATCCACCCCGTCTCTTCTACGAGGCCAACCAGATCACCATATACTAACATGCTCTCTGTGCCATTAGTAAAAAAAGTCAGAGCGGGTGGATCCAGCTTCCCATATCTCGCACCCACGCACTGGAACGCCCTACCTCCCACAATCAGAGGCGAGTCCTCCCTCAGCACCTTCCGCAAAACCTTGAAAACAATCTTATTCACATAAGATGCGGTGCACTAGTCGAATACATCCCATATATTCCTAATGCATAAACTGTACTTTAATGACATACTGTACCAACCAAAATGTCAGCTCTATGCTTTGTCGAACTCATACTGTACCTATGAATGACTATATGCCTGTAACTAAGATTTTTGCAAGTAACAGCGCCTCAATACCTGTGGGTTACTTGCGCGCTATATAAATATAAATAAATAAATAAATAAAATAATGATAATGAATCCAAAACAATTAAAGAATTCATGGCAATTAAAATCGATGATGAAAAGGAGGAATCTGAGGGCGTATATGAGTCAGAGTGCGAATCAGATTCCGAGCCTGATCTAAACATTTAGTCGGAGGAAGATGCGATGTATGGATGAGGCGTTTTGGCATATGGCCAAGAGGAGGGTTTGTCAGTCTACAAAAGTAGACAATCCTCCAACAGAAGGCTTATGCAGGATAATTGGTTGGCCGAAGACCAACCGCCTCATTTAAAGTATAAAGAATATATGCTCATTAATCATTACGTAGCTATTAGTTTAACTAGAGTGCGGCCATTTTAAGGTAACCACAATCGCCATTTTTATTTTCTCTATGTTTCTCTTTAACATCGCCACTTTTGCCTCATGTAAAACTGCTTTGCTGTAGATATTATTTCGCTTCAATGGTCCAAGGTTATTAAAGACATGTTGAAACATTGCGCGGGGGCCAGACAGAAAAGCCCGTTTCCCTCCTTCACATATCCTTGGAAGTGGGGAGCAAGGCATTCTTATCAGTACACAGATGCCAGTGAATCTCCTTAAAATAATAGCAACGCACAAAGCTAATATTAAAGGGTTTGAATTAATGACCCCCTTCTGAGCGCTGTGAGTCCCCAGAGAGCAAGCTGACTTCTAGAGCGTGAATCGAAACCAGGAGATAGTAAGGCCTGGAATGTACCAGTCCCCCTACGCACAGCTTGTCCATGAAAACAGAAGCACTGTGTTCTCACAAATAAAGAATAGTGTCTGTAAATTCAAGATTGCAAACTGTTACTAAATATGGTGATCTAAAATGTCATATTCGACACCATTGTCAATCATCGCCTCCACTTCAAAGGGAATGAACTAGGGGTGGCATTGAATGTGTCAAATGTGTCATTACTGATTGTGAGATGCTCATTTTGTATATATGTAACTGATGTATGAGGTCTGTTAGACACACGTTGCGGGGCGTGGGACCATTTGGCCAACTGAGACTATTTGTTTTTGCAATAAACCCTAGATTTTGGACATACAACCTTGTGTCTGGCGTATCAGTTTGTGTGTTGTGATTGTGCCTTGTTTCCACATTCGAGGGTCCCTCAGGGGCCCCTTCACTATGGCAATTCCCTTCTGAACAAGAGTACCAACAGCAACCTTATACACGTGTTTCAGCATTGTTGGGCCTCTTCAGTGAGGTGGAGCTGTGCCTCTCTGAGCACAGTGAGCAGGGAGTCCACGCCTGGGTTCCCCCAGGTAACGCAGGGTGACCAACCCCAGGTTCCTTGAAAATGTTTTTCAAAAAGGTAGCAGGCTCCCTCTCCAGAAAGAACATGGCATGATAACCTGTTCTGTGGTATGTATTTTCCCACTATGAGAGTTTGCAGCCATATCTTTTTGCTCACTGTACCTTTCACAGATGGGAAATATCCATTTGCATATCAGTCTTTGTCCCGCCCACATGGGCAGTCCAGCACCGAAATGCTATGGTAATTCCCTTCTGAACACGAGTACCAACAGCAACCCCATATACATGTTTCAGCCTTGTTGGGCCTCATCAGTGAGGTGAAGCTGTACCTTGAAATTCTCCTTTATGTTCCCTCAAATGATACTACATATTTCAAATATTTTCTCCAAATCTCCGAAGTGTTCTCTGCAGATATCCCAAATCGTCTGGGTATGTGGGTATTTCACCATATAGTCCTGCTGCTCTGTGCCACATTGTAGAGTGAACAAGTTTGATGGAGTGTTGAAGGGAGGGCGTGTGAGCAGGTGGCATGGGTAAAGTGCACTGACTGTAGTTTCTTGGCTCCTTGTCAGTAACTTTGAGAAGACTTCAAGAATGGAAATTGAATAACGTGTAAGCTGAAGTGAAAGGGAAGATACCACTACTCATGAAACAGTGCATGTGCCAGAATGCACTGTGCCCAACTCAGCACAGAAGGCCATCTACCCATTACATGATCCGAAACTATTTAATTCTCCTGAAAATGTTATTGATGTTCAATTCTATATGTTTTCCGGGATAGTCCGAGTCAGTGGGCCTCATTACGAGGCTTGCGCTCCCGTAATGAAGGGTGCCGGTACGGGACCAGCACCCTTCATTGCGGGAGACGCAATTACGAGTTCCCTTTGCTGGACACTATAAGGAAGCCTGGTAAAGCCAGGCGTCCTTAGCGGGTCCCGTGAGGGGAAGTGAGTTTAAACATTTTGCAATGTGATTCCAGGGTTTTCAGAGGACTAGCACAGTGCATTGTGAAGAACGATTTCCATCATTCCAGTCTCGGGAAGGTCTGAAGTTGCTTTTCCAAGGATTTCAGCTAATCAAAACTGCGCATTGTGGCACATACAGTGTTGAAATATGTGGTGGTTTATGTTGAGTATGACCAATAAAACAGATGGTAAACAAGACACAGCAAGTGGACGTATCCATCTTCCTAGTTCTACAGTGGCTCGGCACTGTAGGATTTGGGGGTATGATGGCTGAAGAAAGGCTGACTCATTCAGTGGGGGCCGGAGGAAGTGGACATCTATTGGGGGGACACTAACGTTTCCCTTTATCTTCTCTTCCTATATTGTCAAACAGGCTTTTTCACAAAAAGAGAAATACTGATCAAACCAGGGAAACAGAGGCACCTTCTACTGGCATCACGTGCTTGCTTTTTGACATGTCAGAGCACTTTTCTTAATGTTTAATAGTTTCCTTTTCTGAGGCAGTATTTGTGGCTGACTTTAGTGAGGCTGAAAAGATACCGATGCAATTATTCTAGGCAAAATGTTAGAACAAACGTTCCTACTTTGTTGTAAACATTGAGAAACCATCTCAACAGCACACTATGAGAGACGCTTATCATATCTCATGAATTAATTAAACATGTTCCTGAATCTTTATATGTTTTACAAAAATGAGGGCGAGTACATTTAGGCAATGATTCCATAGATGGCATAAACATCTATACATATATACATACAGAGTGCACATAATTACTTTTAGAGAGTTGATGTTAGTGCTTACCCAGAATACCGCAGTGTGTATTTGGAATTGTTTGTGATCTCGATGGCCACGCATCTTCCCACTTCGATTTTTTGCAGGATCTGTTGCACAGACGTCTTTTCAGCCATCCTGAAACAGGTTCATAAGGAATTACTCATCTAGGGGGAGGCTGATTGCTGGGATGCCTAGTCACCATTCCCAGCGTGATGTATATACCGCTCTGTGTCTTGCTCTTCAGTCTCACTCAATATCACCATCTCCAGTTAGGTAAGTGTTACGTAGATTGATTAAAGAAGGGCAATTGTAAGGGATATGGCCTAATTATTTGAGCGAGCCGTTCGAACGTCAGCAGCACACACTATATAAGTAGTTGAACTCAATCAATCACTCAAATAAAAAGGCTCTGTGAGTTATAAATGTACATAAATAGGTCATTTGTTACTGACATTCTGCATGCATGAATGCCTGGGTGAAAAATCCATGAATGCCTGGGAGAGAGGTGCATGAATGCCTGGGAGAGAGGTGCATGAATGCCTGGGAGGGAGATGCATGAATGCCTGGGAGGGAGATGCATGAATGCCTGGGAGAGAGGTGCATGAATGCCTGGGAGAGAGGTGCATGAATGCCTGGGAGAGAGATGCATGAATGCCTGGGAGAGAGATGCATGAATGCCTGGGAGAGAGGTGCATGAATGCCTAGGAGAGAGGTGCATGAATGCCTGGGAGAGAGGTGCATGAATGCCTGGGAGAGAGGTGCATGAATGCCTGGGAGAGAGGTGCATGAATGCCTGGGAGAGAGGTGCATGAATACCTGGGAGAGCGATGCATGAATGCCTGGGAGAGAGGTCCATGAATGCCTGGGAGAGAGGTGCATGAATGCCTGGGAGAGAGGTGCATGAATGCTTGGGAGAGAAGTGCATGCATGCCTGGGAGAGAGATGCATGAATGCCTGGAAGAGAGGTGCATGAATACCTGGAAGAGAGGTGCATGAATGCCTGGGAGAGAAGTGCATGAATGCCTGGGAGAGAGGTGCATGAATGCCTGGAAGAGAGGTGTATGAATGCCTGGAAGAGAGGTGCATGAATACCTGGGAGACAGATGCATGAATGCCTGGGAGAGAAGTGCATGAATGCCTGGGAGAGAGGTGCATGAATACCTGGGAGAGAGGTGCATGAATGCCTGGGAGAGAGGTGCAACCTGGGAGAGAGATGCATGAATGCCTGGGAGAGAGGTACATGAATACCTGGGAGAGCGATGCATGAATGCCTGGGAGAGAGGTGCATGAATGCCTGGGAGAGAGATGCATGAATGCCTGGGAGAGAGGTACATGAATACCTGGGAGAGCGATGCATGAATGCCTGGGAGAGAGGTGCATGAATGCCTGGGAGAGAGATGCATGGATGCTTGGGAGAGAGGTGCATGAATGCCTGGGAGAGAGGTGCATGAATGCCTGGGAGAGAGGTGTTCATATGCTTTGCTTAGTTACTCACATCTCAATAAACATTTGGTCCTAAATATAAAGCAGTACACAATTGTGAATAAGCAAATCTAAATAAAAAACAATACTTCAGTTGCCAATATATGAAAACTTCTGAAACACAAAAAAATACAATCATCAACATAGTGATAAAGACATTTTTCTTTGTTTTAAAAGTTTAAATATGTGAAGCAAATCTGATCAAACTATTTCATGATATAAAGGCAAATTAGAATTGGGGGCGGAGAAGAAAAAGGCTGGGAAAAATCAGCTTGAATTTTGGATTTTTAGCTGAGAGAATGAAACAGAACACAGATCGGAGTAAACACATCTAAGTATATAGAAAGAAGACCATGGAAAGAATTTGGGCCTCCTCCAGCCCACCAATCCACCCTGCACTGCCCTACCTTGAGCGCTGACAGCCACCCATATTAAACTACTGCTGCCTGGTCTTCACCTGTGTCTATTTCCTACATTAAATTCATGGTTTCCAGCACTTTTGGGCCCCCATCTTCACTCCCTCCCGCACTAATGCTATGGTTGTCCTCCTGTTACCATTGCTTACCTTGTCCCTCATTACGAGTTTGGTGGTAATTGGGCAGTAAATCCGCTGAATTACTGCCAAACTTGATTACTGGTACTGCCACTTGGGTTTCTATGTGATATTTCTGCTTTATAAAGGCAGCACATCAAAAAGACCGATTTATTTTGGCCGTTTTGTCTGCAGCCTTCAAAAGCAGAAATAGAACGCTACTGGGGCAGTTTACTCCCCCATCACCCTCACAAAGCCGAACCCCTGGCAACACCCAGCCCCACCCAAACCCCACCCCAGACACACTCACCCATACACACAAACATGCATACACACTTATGTTTACCAACTCCACCTCCCTTCAACAAACCACAAACATTCTCCCTCCTCCTCCACATACACAAGCAGACACTCAAACTGTACCACACCAAAAACACTTACCTCGTAACCCAAATCTCTCAGGGGCTGACAGTTTGATTCCGGCTCGGAGCAGTCTTTCTAAATGGATTTTTTATAAAAAGGAAAACATCACTCCATACGGCCATTTTGTCACGTGGAGTTGCACATGTGATTCAAAAGGCGGTAGGGTGGTGTCATTCTCTCCTTCCATTTTTAGTTTTTGAATTTTTGTTATCACTTTTTCTCAGAGCAATTGTTGAGATTTTAGAAGGTTATCTGAATTATATTTATGATCATTTTTTTTCATGAACAATTGATGTGTAATAAAAAGATGAATTTTTGTATCTAAATTGTGACGTTTCAATGAGTACATTCACACAAGTTTAAAATTCTGGTATGCTTCCACTGTTTGGCGGTTTGTCTACTAATCCTTAAGGAATTCTAGGGAATAATTAAGAGGAGAAAGGATCTTTTTTTGCTTAGATTATTGTGTTCAAAGGGTCTCGATCCTGTCCTCTTGTTTTTTTTTTTTTTTTAAATACCCTGGTTCTCAATAGTATATAGGGTGGTGTAATTCCCCATTTTTGGAGTCCCCACGACTCAATGTGAATTTTTGGAGGACTTTCCACCGGCAGAATTACTGCACAGTAATTCTGCCAGTGGTAAATCCAACAAAACCTATAATTTGCCAGTTCAGGAAAAACAGTGATAACTCTGTTTCCCAGCATTATTATTTTTTAAGAGTCTGCCTCAACACATTGTTTTACGATATGAATGTCACTCTGAACACCTATTCATGTACCCTCTTTACCAACCATGTTCCCCTCCCTATTTTTCAAAGCAGTTGTAACTGCAGGTTGGCACATTAAGCAAACTTTGTTTTGTAAAATCAACAAACTGCAATACTGAATTGATAATCTACCGGCACAGAGAAAAAGAGAGGTGGGAAAATGGGGAAATGCTGCATGGCCTAAATCTGCTGTTCCTAATACTGATGACTACATTATGGGCCTGATTTATGGAAAAGTGTGCATAATACCTGCAAAGGTTGCGCAATCTGACATGCAAACACCTCCAAAGTTGCGAAGCTTCTGCGCAAGTCTGTACACCTGCTTACGGGTGGCAGAAAGTTCGAGGGCTTTGAGTGGACATTTCGCAGTTGAGTGGTTGCGCAGTCACATCCATGAATACGCTTTGTCGTGCGCATTTGTGGGCATGGTATGGACTGCACTCGGTCGGCCCAATAACGTGGCCCGTCACTCGTAACAACCACTTTTTCCTTTGTTCTTCCTAATTTTTCAAGTCCATTTTCATTCCTGCCGCCTACTCCACCCTCTGCGCGAACTCCACGCAAGTTACGAAAAAGTGCAACGCACTCGATTCCATGAATCGATGGACAGGGTTTCGCACGCAGAATGACGTGCAAATCCAGAATTTTCCACACAAATGATTCCATGGATTGGGCCCTATATCTCCCAGCATTGTTTTGTTCTCTTTCCCATTTACATGAAATGTCAGTGGGCTCCCTGAGGCACAACAGTTCTGGTCCTTGATATTGTTTATCTACCATGATTTGCGTATAAGAGGATCACTCTTTTAGGAACCACACTACAAGCAGCTTGCAGGATCTGCTGTGTGAATTTCGCAAAGGCAGCATCAAAGTTCAAGTTTTTCATTAAGGAAAAATCGTTCACCTGCGATTGTGTATTAACTAAAGAAACAAACTATGCATTTTAAAACTACCACCTTTTCACAGTAGCTCAGAAAGAGAAAAGGGTAAATGTAGATTTAGTTTATTAAAGAAATGAGTCAGACGAGAGGTGAGTGGGTGCCCGTTGCCATTAGACTGCTCAGAATGTTGTTACTGAAGATACAGAACTCATTCCAAACAAGCCCATTGGTCAGTGCACCTTACTTGGGGACTAATTAAGCAATAATCAACACCTCCTCTGGCTAAACTAGTTGGTAACATTCCGGATCCCGAGTTAATATATCTGAGCTTGGTGAGAGCCTTTCATGAGGGTTCCTGAACCGTTACCACGAAATCCAGCCTGGTTATCCAGTGATTATTGCTATTAGCATACCAGGTTTAGGTTTTGGGGGGCTGAAAGCAAAGTATTTGTTTGCAACAATGTTCAGGGGGCCACACAACATGTTGTTTCAAACACATACTCACCCAACATCAACAGCCATGAAAATGGAAGGCAGGACTCAGAGCAGGGCCCCTCTTTAATTTCCATTGCAGCCCAGGGGCATGTGAGTAGAGGATTGGTGGTGTCAGGAAAGAGAAAGCCAGGAAGGGGAGCAGACAGGGGAGCAAATGGGAAGTGTCAGGGAGAGGGAGGGAAGATGTTCAGCAAGAGCGAGCAGTGTGGAGCTTGCTCGAATGTGGGCTTTGATCGTGAGATTCAGCCTGCGTTCTGAGTAACCTGATTGGCTGCTGCACCCGCCCTGGATGCTAATGAGAAGCATTATATCCCAAAGTAATCCAAACTAGGCTTTTGCATGCTTCATTTTCGTCTAACATATCTACTTGAATCTATGACTCTTGTACAGTGCCCTGATGACTAAACTAGCCTTGCTGGTGCTAATAAAATAAGAAAGACAAAACAGGATTAAGTTCAGGTTCTATTTTAAAATATTCAGGAGTCAAGCTTTAATGTAGAAGATAGATCTAACTTTCTCAGTGCAAAGGCACGGCCCATAGCCCAAATCAAGGAGATGCCAAGAGTTCCGGGTAAGAGTTTGCTCTCACCATAACAGATTTGAAAAATATCACACAGTCTGTAAAGCGATATCTCCCTATCAAGCATAAAACACAAATCAAGGCACTCTGTTCAACAACCAAGACCCACGCAATCAGAGGACCACAATGCAGGAAAAACCTAGCTATGCAGTATGCCCTGGTCAGAAATGTGCCCGCTGGCCATGCTCCCTCAAACAGGCCATGAACGTTCAAAGAATAAGAGCAGGACAAACAATAAAGGCGATGGTGGACGGGTTCGGGGAAAATGGGCATTGCCCACTAGTGCCATAAGAGAGCCAGAAAAGATCTACAACATTTCCTTTTCAAATATTCTTTCAACTGCTAGTGGCACAGTGATAGAACTCCCACAGCCTCAACAAGGGGAGCTTGACCTTATCCCACACTCTACCATTTGCGGATATAACTGCATCCGCTAAGCAGAAACCACTGTACATCATTACTAGGCATTGATATGCAATCCACAATGGCAGCAGGGTGAAGGAAGTGACCAATATTATCGACCATTTCCATCAGGGAGTGGCAAAGAAGGCACACTGAAACTATCATGAGAATGCATAGTTTCTATGATTGGTACCATACTATATATATCAACACGAGATGAAGCCACTGTAGGGCTTAGTTGGGCTAATGATAATAACAAACAGCCACTTTAGACCGAGATAAGAGATCACCCTAATTTTGGTGTACTAGGGAGTAGGAGCTAATATCCTTTGGGAAATAAAAAGGGAATGTGTAATGTGAATAGAGAGAACATTCATCTTTCCAAAGTGAGCATTCATACTCAAAAAGACAATATTCAAGAAAGTGTATCATGTTATGGTGGACATGTTTAGTGGTAAGAAACATGCAGTGCCAATGAAAGAAACAGTTATCTATGCCACAAATATCCTGAAAAGCATGAGAATGGCCTGTTTCCAAATATTTTCACGCTTTGCTGCTCATTAACCTCTGCAAATCAACAAAACAAGTTTGCACTGAGATTGAAACTATTGGTAACAAAGTCCCAGATCTACTTAAGCAATATGCCCCGGGCCATTACCTGACTCAGTAATGTCCCCGCCATGAGGGGCATATTGCTATTCATACCCCGGCCCACAATATCTGCGTGACCGGGGTAGTAAAAGCAGTTTTTTCTGTCCCGAAAAAATAAAAAATAAATACAAAAAAGAAAATGGCTGCCTGGAAAGGGAAAATGGAGTCCGTTTTCCCTTTCCATGGCAGCCATTGGGAGCGGACGCGCTGGGAACAGAATTGATCCCAGCGCGTTCACTCCCAAAAGATGACAGAGAAGAAGGTAAGTGGAGTTGGGAGGGTGGGGGAGAGGGAGGGGAAAAAAATAAAAAATAGACGTGCCTGATTCCCCGGCGGGGGACAAAGGCAGCCTCCAGCCGTGTGAAGGCTCGGAGCGGGGATGGCCCCACTCCGAGCCGCTACATGGCTGGAGGCTGCCACGCCACCCGCTGTGGACAAAGAAGGCAGAAGGTAAGAGGTGTTAAGAAAGGGAGAACAAAAACACATACCTGAGTCCCCGGTGGGGGGCAAAGGCAGCTTCTCAGCCTTGAGGAGGCTCGGAGTGGGCATAGCCCTGCTTCAATGGTTCAAAAACCCAAAGGAATCCAGGAAATTGCGCCCAATAAGGTAAGAAATGTATTTTGTTGTTAGTATTAGCCCCTCTATGATAACACGTGTTTCGGCCAAGCGGCCTTTTTCAAATCAGGGCTAGAACATAAATCATAAATCAACACCCAATCATTTAAGTATCATCGCAAATGCCAATCAATTGTCCGTAGTATTAGGCAAAAGACAACCATATAGTATAGCAAACCAAGAAATACGGGTTGGCATTGTGATGAATAAAACATTATAAGTAATCAACATATCATACGAATATAATCATTGTAGTAAAAGTAAATGTGTGAACAAACAGGGTAGGGGAAAGAGAAAAGGGCGAGAAAAACAAACAACAAACAAACAAGACAAAAACATCTTATTAGTTATACAATCTTTAGGTATAACAATGTAGTTTAAGGCTGTTCGGTAGTAGATAAATGGCTTACCCTCGTATCTTAATTTCGTATTGGGTTTAATCCCATATTAGAGGGTTCTGGTGCAAAACAAGGGTTCAAAAATATATAAAAGCTCATCAGTTCCAGTGTTAGATGCATTATGATATGTTACATATGCACCAAAATTCTTTGACATACGTTTAAATGCCTGTGCGTTTATCTATTGCCCCTAATGTCACGTGTGCTAAGTAAACAGCATTTGTTGTAATCTGATAAAGCCGCCTATGCACTTAAAGTTGTTCAAGCACTCATGAAGAAATTCCGGTCCCTCCTTCAAACGTCTCGGTTTTGTGATAGTCCGTAACCGATTACCCTTCACACCGCCTGTGGCACATCCACAGATAGCCCAAACACACAAAAGTATTCCATTCGTACCTTCCCGTGTATGTATAAATAATCGTGGCGACAGAGTCCCTCAGTACATACATAGATCATTTCCTAAAAAATATACCAATGTTTCAGTGCGATATGAATAACCGCAAACGCTCAATCGCTTCATCGTTACTTACATTTAGTCATTCGCGTTGTCTGATTCGGCGAAGTGAAACTTGCGGGCGCCATCTTGGGACTATTTGTTTTCCCTGTTCCCAAGGTGACGCTTCGCTCAATGCAACGCTACGCTTCATTGCTAAGTAACCAATGCGAAGAGTCCTACGTTCTGCAAATACATTCTAATGTTTTCAAATACTTTATACGTGTAGTTAATCCTTGTAATCATTATTTTAAAGAAATAGCCTGTACCATACAACGAACAAAATGGTTGTTACAAATATTTTAAAAGGAAAAATCGCTTGATCATCGACATGGCGCACTCAAAACCTGTCCAGTGCTACTACACTTATGTACTGGCTAAGAAATGCCTGTTATGAAATATTAAGTGTATAAATAATTAGTCCCAACTATAAAAATCTTTGATTGCTCACACTAGTCACTGAAGTATGTCTATGGTCCCGTAAAAGCCCCAAGGCTCCTGCGTCTCTCCCACCCTCTACAACATCTTTACCAAGCCCCTATTTGACAAGTTGGACAGACTGGGTGTCTCATATACCAATTATGCAGATGACACCCAGATCCTCATACCCGTCTCAGGCAACTACGCTTCAGATACGGCCTTGGTAAACAAAATATATCTCATCATTCAGGCATGGATGGCCACACACGGTCTATGTCTAAATGATGAGAAAACTGAAATCCTGCTCCTCGGATCCAATACCAATCTCAAAAAACTCAGCTCCAACTATAAGGCCTTCAACATTGATGGCAATACCATCACAGTGGCCAAAACAGTGAAAACACTAGGCTTTCACCTTGATGCAACCATGTCACTAAAAAAACAAGTCAACTCACTAGCATCCTCCACCGCCTACACATGCAAGCTAATTAGGGCAAGTAGAGCCTTCCTCACCCAAGCTAGCTGCATCATCATAGCCAACGCCCTAATACTATCCAGACTGGATTATTGCAACGCCATGTACCTAGGAGCCAACAAATGCATAACCAACAAACTACAGACACTACAAAACAACGCTCTCAGAACAGCCCTCAACCTACCCTCTAAGGAACACATCTCCAACAAAAGAAGAGAACACAAATGGCTTAAAATCCATGACCGCATCTCCCTCAAAACGGCATCACTCACCCACAAATGCTTAAACAACGCAGCCCCCCCCTATCTCGCATCCAGAATAAAGAAAAAAACGTCCACCCGCCCCACCAGATCGATCAATTCCTACTGCCTGCAGGTACCCAATTTCAGACAAAAGAAAACCGGCGGCAGCAGCTTCTCTGTCCTGGCAGCCCAACACTGGAACACCCTCCCACTCCACATTAGGACTGACCAATCCTACTATAGCTTCAGGCGAAACACCCTCACTTGGCTGCGGGCCAATGATACTCACGACTAACCCTGCCATCTAATCTGATCATGCCAGTGCTATAACCTGACTACCATGCACAGCCTTAAATTTGTAAATATGTAAATGCAACCGAACTGCCCCTACGCACAGTATTAATATGTAAATTTGTAAGCCTTCGCTCAACTATATGTATATATGCACATCCCACACAATGTAACTGTAAATGCAATGCACTTTTTCTCATGCCTATCTTATTCTGTAACCAAGTTTTTAAGTAATCCTATCTTCCTGACCTCTGTTGCGCCCTGTTACCTCTGGGTTTTGCGCGCTATACTAAATAAATAAACAAATAAATAAACAAACAAACAAACAAACAAACAAACAAAATATGAAAAACATAAGTTAACTTATAAGAATGATGCCATTTCCGAATCTAAATTTAAATCTAACACAGTTGTATTAAAATAACAAATTAATTTCACCTCTGCCTGATGTAATACTTTAACAAGCCGATTCATGGAATCAACGTGCGCCGAAAAAACGGCGCACTCGTGCGAAAACGTACGATTCGCAGTGAAATAGCGAAAATCGCAGTGCAAGTGCGATTATCGCAGTGCAAGTGCGATTATCGCACAGAAAACATCGCACATCTATTCATGGAAGTCCGTGCACGCGCGAAATGTGGGATGTGCGCTGAAAAAGTGCGCAGCGCACGCTGGCGCACAGGTCATCGAACGCCGTGCGATAAGGCCACAGCGAATTCGCACATAGCGCGGCGCACATAACAAAAGTAGGCGTAACACGGGGCGTCACACGCAGAATGGGGAACAACTTGTGAAAATGTGGGCGTCACGGGGGAAGTACAGGAGGCAAGTGCGCAGAACGCCCACACACTCGCCTACAACACGTATTCATGGAATCGAATAGGGAAAAACAGCGCACGGCCAAAGACGCGCACAGGCCCATACATGTCCGCCACACGAAAGCAGGCGGTAGCGTCCCTGCGCAGGAAACAAATGTGCGCCAAAGTCCTACACGCGCGAGAAGGCCCACACGCGATCAGGCCTGGGGGAGCGTGTGCGTGTATTTCAGGGGTGCGTGTGAAGTTCCACACGCGATTGGCTTGGGCGCGTGTATTTCAGGGGCTCGCGGGTGTTTACACACGCGATCGGGCCTGGGGGAGCGGGGTACGTGTATTTCAGGGGCTCGCGGGTGTTTACACACGCGATCGGGCCTGGGGGAGGGGGGTACGTTTATTCCAAGGGCTTGCGGGTGTTTTTACACGCGATCGGGCCTGGAGGAGCGGGGTACGTGTATTTCAGGGGCTCGCGGGTGTTTACACACGCGATCGGGCCTGGGGGAGCGGGGTACGTGTATTCCAGGGGCTCGCGGGTGTTTTTACACGCGATCGGGCCTGGGGGACGGGGTACGTGTATTTCAGGGGCTCGCGGGTGTTTACACACGCGATCGGGCCTGGGGGAGCGGGGTACGTGTATTCCAGGGGCTCGCGGGTGTTTTTACACGCGATCGGGCCTGGGGGAGCGGGGTACGTGTATTTCAGGGGCTCGCGGGTGTTTACACATGCGATCGGGCCTGGGGGAGCGGGGTACGTGTATTCCAGGGGCTCGCGGGTGTTTTTACACGCGATCGGGCCTGGGGGAGCGGGGTACGTGTATTTCAGGGGCTCGCGGGTGTTTACACACTCGATCGGGCCTGGGGGAGCGGGGTACGTGTATTCCAGGGGCTCGCGGGTGTTTTTACACGCGAGCGGCCCTGGGGGAGTGGGGTACGTGTATTCCAGGGGCTCGCGGGTGTTTCTACACGCGATCGGGCCTGGGGGAGCGGGGTACGTGTATTTCAGGGGCTCGCGGGTGTTCACACACACGATCGGGCCTGGGGGAGCGTGTGCGTGTTTTTCTGGGGTGCGCGCGAAGTTTCACACGAGATCTGGCCTGGGGGAGCGTGTGCGTGTATTGCAGGGGTGCGCGTGAAGTTCCACACGCGATTGGCCTGGGCGCGTGTATTTCAGGGGTGCGCGAGAAGCTTCTCACACACGATTGGCCTAGGCGCGTGTATTTCAGGGGCTCGCGGGTGTTTTCACACGCGATCGGGCCTGGGGGAGCGTGTGCGTGAATTTCAGGGGTGCGCGTGAAGTTCCACACGCGATTGGCCTGGCCGCATGTATTTCAGGGGTGCGCGAGAAGCTTCTCACACGCGATTGTCCTGGGCGTGTGTATTTCAGGGGCTCGCGGGTGTTTTCACACGCGATCTGGCCTGGGGGAGCGTGTGCGTGTATTCCAGGGGTGCGCGAGAAGTTCCACACGTGATTGGCCTGTGTACACAATTCCATTGGACCAAAGGCCCTGACAGCGCAGGTGCCTCTGTGACGTGACACGCGCGGGCGTGTCCCTGTCCGAGTGTCAGCCTGCGTGATTGGAGGATAGTGCCTCAGTGCGTATACGCGGAAGTGACGTTGGACGTGTGTTGCGGTTTAAAAGGTGCGTGTAGTACGTCATTTCCTTGTACGTGCTTCCCGTGGAGAGCGAGTCGGTGAAATCTGTACTTCTTGTCGGTTCACACGCGATTTACTTCACAGCGTTTCCAGTTCGTACTCCCTGTAACCTCTGTCAGTATTTTTCTGATAATCTTTTCGACCTGTTTCCTCAAACAGCGTTGACTTCTCCTTTTGTCCTGTCTCCTCAGACAGTGTACAATTCTTCTTTTGGCGGGGGTGTTGCCAACGCGCGCACGTGCGTATTTTTCACGCTCTTTTCCCAGGCAGACGGTGAGTCGCGCACGTATTTACCAAATGTGCTAGCCCCGTGTGTAGCGTACCCCTTCAGAGGTCATTGTAGGCTGCGTGTGACACGCATACGTTCATTTTTGTGTTCCTGGGTGCCACAGCGTAGTGCAGGTTCCTTTTCCCACGCACGTGGTCTACGAGGGGTCGCGTGCACGTCATTTTCTGTTTTAGGGGTGCCTGTGCGTTGCGTGACCCGTCATCTTACCCCAGGGGTTACATACAGCCTTGCTAGAGCACTTGGGTACGAATTCCATCTAGTACCCTACCCCTTTGACCCCCAATTGCCCAGGACAATTGTCCACTGCAACTCCCATACGCTGACTCCATCAGTGCCATGGCTGGGAGGCGAGCAAGTGGTAAGGGTGGCAAAGGTGGCCGAGCCTCAAGAGGTGGGCGTGGTGGGCGCGGTAGGGGACGTGGCCAGGATTTGCAGACTCCCCCAAGCCCCCCACGTGTGGAGGACCAGTCAGGGACACACACTCCCCCCCCATGGTTGAGGGAAACGTGGCTGACACCATCCCTGCTCAGCCCTTGTTGGACCGGCCCGTTGTGGCACCTGACCTAGCACAGGGTGACTCCCAGGCTGACTTCCAGGTCGCCAAGTCTAGGCCATGGGTGGCGGCGCAAGCCAGTGTTACCAGGCCACGTGGTACAGGGGCAGCCATGTCATCTGCTGCCCCGAGTAGGCGGGGTGGGGAGGCTGCAGGGGCAGCTGCAGCTCCGTCCACCCCATCTCTGACTCCCCCAGCAAGGACAGTGTTAGTCCCGGTACATCAGACTGAGGTTCCCCCTGCCATCATCACACTTCAGCTAATGCCTGCAGAAAGACATGTGGTCAGTGTGCCATCGCACATTACTACTACACAGTCCACCGGTGCTCCTGCCTCTAGTGTCCAGAGTGGCGTAGGGCACTCCGGATCCCCACCACCCACAAAAAGAAAGAGGAAGAGTGCTCGTCCAGTACAGGCTGATGACCCCGACACGGCTACACGGTCCGGCACGCCAAGGAAGCCTAGCTTCAATGATGCCGAACTGGATGCACTTGTGCAGTATGTGTCCGAACATGACGCCGAAATGTTGGTCACTTCAGGGTGTAGGATTACACCTGCTCGACGTCAGGCACACTGGCAGTCCATCGCGGACAGCATAAGTGCCCTTGGGGTCATGAGGCGCACAGCTGTTGAGTGCTACAAGCGCTGGAACGACCTTAAGCGTAGGGCAAAGAAAAAGCTGGCCTCAAGTCATGCCGCAACTCTGGTGACTGGAGGTGGGTCTCCACAAGAGGACATAGAACTCACTCTACATGAGCATGTTGCTGGGACCTACGTCACAGAGGAGCAGATCCAAGGTGTGGGAGAGCTGCCAGATTACGAGGCATTGTCCGGTGAGTGCACATGCATGTGTGTGTGATCCATGTGTATGTAGTTTGTGGGAGGGGATTTGGTTGAGTGCCAGGTCAGGGTGTGTGTGCCTGAGTGTTTTGTCCCAACCATGTGCTTCATCCAATGCATTCTGCGCCCCGGGATTTGGGTATTACAGTGTCCCTTCTGGCCACAGTAGGCGTTTTGCACTACATTGCGCCAGTTGCCCTTGAAGTGGCATCTTGCTACCACATTGTTCCGTATTAAGCTGATTAAGCAGGCCGATAGTAGGGATTCACCTGGTTCTACTGCGCATCACTCTGCCCCATTGTCACATATATGTCATGGGCATGGTACATGCCATCTGTGTGATGGCATGTGTCATGTATGTGTATTGGACATGCCACTCACAGGCCAATGTGTGATGGCACTGCTAGCCAGCATGCAGCTGATGTGTTGCTCTCCCATCTTGGTGTCATCAGTGTCTGACATTTTCCTCCCCTTCCAACTCATGGCCAGTGCATGCATGGGAGGGTTATAGTCATGTGGGACATGTGTAAATCAAGTACTGGTACTGTAGCTTGTCTGGCCTAATAGCGTGCCATGGTGCTAATGCCTGTTTCCATTTTTTTTCTTTCTTGTTTTTGCAGAGGATGACGCACCTGATGCTGTTGAGGGAGAGGAGATGGTGCAGGCCCAGGAGGGATCTGAAGCATGACCAGGCACCAGTAGGGGACGTGGTTTGGTGGTGGGGGAGAACCCTCTCTTGCTGCAGGCCATACTGTCCCGGGGTGTCCCTGGCTGCACCTCCCCAGAACTCTTTTCAGGTGTTGATTCGGATGAGGCCTATGTGGATTCGCAGGTATGTGTTCATGGAAGGGATACTGTTCTGTCCGACCCACCTGCACCAGGGGTAGAGCCCACTATGGGGATGTCAGTGTTGGTAGGTGCGCCTGTGGTGGTTACGGATGCAGGGCCACACTCCGCAACATCTGATCCTGTTCCTGGGCCAGCGGTTCAGAGGGGAAATGCAGTCCAGCAGCCTCAGGCAGTGCCGACACAGCAAGGCGCAGTTCGCCTTGCCACAGACAGGTGTGGTGCCCGCCAACGCGGTGGCCGTCCGCCACCAGGCAATACCGCATGGGAGCAATCCATTTACGGTATGGCCAACCAACAGGCAGCATCATCCGAAATGATTGATCAGGCCATGGAGAGGGTGGCCACTTCCATTGTCCCCCCAGAAAGGCAGATGGAGCTACTACAGCAGGCAACAGACTCCATTTGCCAATCAGTCAGGGAGGACATGTTGGCGTCCAACAGGGACAGACAGGCGGCCCTAGACAATCTGAGGGAATCAATTTCTATAGATGCCCAGGGACAGAGGGTAGCCCTGAGGGGAGAGGTCCGGCACCTCAGGCAGACTATTGTGGACCTTGAGGCTTCCACTGTCACCAGGACGGAACAGCTGCTGGAGCGCGTCACCCGTACGCTCTCAGCAGAGATGCAGGCAACTCGGGCGGAGGTCCGGGCAACACGTCGGGTGTTGCATGGGGATCTCCGCACCATATCCCTCCAGAACGAGGCCTTCCAGGCCCGCATGCTTGCTGCCATGGAGGACCAAACTAGGGCATTGCGTGGGCTGCCTCCCATGGCACCACCACCTCCTGTGGCAGCAGCAGCAGAGGTTGAGGAGAGCGAATCCAGCAGTGAATCTCCCACTATTTAGTAGCCGTGCAGGCCATGAGCCCATGGAGGTGTTTTTTTTTCGCAACATTCACGCAGGTGACTGTTGGTGGGCACCCTGTCCTCGGACCTCCTGGGTGGCCTCCCACACCCCCCTTGGCCCACACATGGCCATTTTTGATTTTTGATTTTGATTTTCGATTTTTGATTATTGATTTTTTGTTGCAGTGTGTTGCCTTGTGTGGCTCCCGTGGGCATCCACTGTATTCCGGCTGGGCACATGCAGGCTTGTCCTGAGTTTGGGTTAGATGCTTGGGTCAGTGAGACACACACCCCTCCTGCTTCCCGTTTCCATGGGCTTGCAAAGGGTGTGCCCAAGTGACAGTGAATTACACAGTGACGTTGGACTCCCATGAGCTGTGTGGGCAGTCTGTAGTCAATACTGTGTATACATTCCTAGTGCATATTGTTGATGTATTGTGCACTGCATGGTGTATTGATGTGTGCTTGTGCATCCATGTCTCCCTCCTGATTTGCAGGTTCATTCCTCATGTCTTCACAAGGCCGTCCACTATGGAGATGGGGCTCATGTTGTGAGCAGTGGACTTCCAGATGTGCGTGGCAACAACACTGTACAGTTGGAGGTGGTGGATGTGCTGGCATTCTCATGTTGTAAGACTACGTATCCTTTGCCTTAGTACTGTCATGTGTATGCTATGTCGATTGTATTGTGGTAAGTATTTGGTCATGTGTGTTGTTGTTTCTACATTCATGTGGGCATATTGTGTGTGGCCATTTTCCATTAGGGACACTGTACTTTGTGACATGTGTCATGTTTGGGGGATTACTTTGTTTGCTCTCACATGGCATGTCATGCCATGGTGTGTTGGGTGGCGGTGCTGGGGAGGGGTTGGGTGACATGGCACTGTTGTCATGTTGTGTCTTGCAAGGGGGTAATGATTTCAGCAGCATAGAAGTGTGTCTTTTGAACGCAGCATTGGTGCTGTTTGTGTAGTTTGGGAAGCACACAATGGAACACTTCCAGATGTACAATCTCAGGCTGGTATGGTTGTGACAGTTGACTGTCCATTGACACATCATAATTGTCAGTAACAAACATCATTGATTGTCAGCTGGTATGTGCCAGGGCTGTGTGCACTCCACAGGGGTGTGATTTTATGTGAAGTAATTAGCCAAGAGCTGCGTACGGGTTGCCTCACCCCGTGCCCTTTCCCCTCCCATGCGCAGTGGGCATGCATGTGGTTGGGGATGTGGGGGCACCACCATGTCCACGGCTAGGCCCCGGCGTGTTGCAACGTTGTGCAGGACACATGCTGCCACTATGATCCTGCACACTACTGGGGGAGCGTATAACAGCTGTCCGCCAGAACGGTCAAGGGAGCGGAAGCGTGACTTGAGCACTCCGAATGTGCGCTCCACGATGCCCCGGGTTGCAATGTGGGCTGTGTTGTATCTTACCTGGGGCGGCGTGGTGGGGTTCCGAATTGGCATCATCATGTGGGTGCTGAGAGGGTAGGCACTGTCCCCTGGGGAGGTGGTGATGGGTATCATCAGTGGGGTTGTGACATTACTCAGTATCTGACATGCATGCATGCGCAGTGGCATTTATACTCACCGAGCAGCCATGTATCACCATGCCGCCCAGCTTCTATGTCCCGGTTTAGGGTAGACATTCTGTAGATTAAACTGTCGTGGGTGGAGCCTGGATAGTTGGCGTATACTGAGGTGATGATTCCCTTGGCATCACATACTACCTGGGCGTTGATGGAATGCCAGTGCTTGCGGTTTCTATAGATGTGCTCAGTTGCCCTGGGGGGACGTAGAGCCACATGGGTGCAATCAATGGCACCTAGCACTTTGGGGAATTGTGCCACCCTGTAGAAGTCCTGGGCAACAGCCTGCCTTTCTGCAGGTGTTCTGGGCAGGTATATGTGCCTGCGGACTGATGGGCGTGCAGTGATGATGGCCAAGACCTGGTGTAGGCAGCGTGACTGCGTGGCCTGTGACACCCCCCCCACTATGGCACTTGTCCGCTGAAATGATCCAGTGGCCAGGAAGTGCAGTACATTGAGGACCTTCTCCAGGGGGCTGAGTGCTTGGGAGCACAGGGTGGTTGATGTGAGGTCATCCTCCCACTCACTGACCAGGTCCAGTATTATGTGAGGTGGAAACCTGTACCTCCCATACACATGGTCATCAGGCATCCCAAAAAGGCTGGTTCTGGGTGTATAAATTCTGGCCCTGACTATCCTCCTCCTCCTCCTGCGGTATCCCACGGCCACTGCTGCTAGGAACGGTATGTTCATCCTGGCGTCTGAGCTTGTTTGTTGTTTGTGTGCACTTTTATGCTGTGCGGGTGGACGTACGCCTACTTCCTGCTGGCGTACGTGTTTCCGGATTGGCCACGTTCGTTTCCATGATTACGTGTTGTAGGCGAGCGTGTAACACTTCCCGCGCAGCCCTGGAATACCCGCACCCAGCCCAATCGCGTGTGAAACCACCCGCGAGCCCCTGAAATACACGCGCCCAGGCCAATCGCGTGTGGAACTTCTCGCGCACCCCTGAAATACACGCACACGCTCCCCCAGGTCCGATCGTGTGTGAAACCACCCGCGAGCCCCTGAAATACACGCGCACAGGCCAATCGCGTGTGGAACTTCTCGCACACCCCTGGAATACACGCACACGCTCCCCCAGGCCCGATCGCGTGTGAAACCACCCGCGAGCCCCTGAAATACACGCACACGCTCCCCCAGGCCCGATCGCGTGTGAAACCACCCGCGAGCCCCTGAAATACACGCACACGCTCCCCCAGGCCCGATCGCGTGTGAAACCACTCGCGAGCCCCTGAAATACACGCGCACAGGCCAATCGCGTGTGGAACTTCTCGCGCACCCCTGGAATACACGCACACGCTCCCCCAGGCCCGATCGCGTGTGAAACCACCCGCGAGCCCCTGAAATACACGCACACGCTCCCCCAGGCCCGATCGCGTGTGGAACCACCCGCGAGCCCCTGAAATACACGCGCACAGGCCAATCGCGTGTGGAACTTCTCGCGCACCCCTGAAATACACGCACATGCTCCCCCAGGCCCGATCGCGTGTGAAACCACCCGCGAACCCCTGAAATACACGCGCACAGGCCAATCGCGTGTGGAACTTCTCGCGCACCCCTGGAATACACGCACACGCTGCCCCAGGCCCGATCGCGTGTGAAACCACCCGCAAGCCCCTGAAATACACGCGCACAGGCCAATCGCGTGTGGAACTTCTCGCGCACCCCTGGAATACACGGACGCTCCCCCAGGCCCGATCGTGTGTGAAACCACCCGCGAGCCCCTGAAATACACGCGCACAGGCCAATTGCGTGTGGAACTTCTCGCGCACCCCTGGAATACACGCACACGCTCCCCCAGGCCCGATCGCGTGTGAAACCATCCGCGAGCCCCTGAAATACACGCACACGCTCCCCCAGGCCCAATCGCGTGTGGAACCACCCGCGAGCCCCTGAAATACACGCGCACAGGCCAATCGCGTGTGGAACTTCTCGCGCACCCCTGGAAT
Organism: Ambystoma mexicanum; assembly: GCF_040938575.1. Taxonomy (NCBI): domain Eukaryota; kingdom Metazoa; phylum Chordata; class Amphibia; order Caudata; family Ambystomatidae; genus Ambystoma; species Ambystoma mexicanum. The sequence goes on along the minus strand of NC_090924.1, from coordinate 831,716,523 downwards.
ACACGCACACGCTCCCCCAGGCCCGATCGCATGTGAAACCACCCGCGAGCCCCTGAAATACACGCACACGCTCCCCCAGGCCCGATCGCGTGTGAAACCACCCGCGAGCCCCTGAAATACACGCACACGCTCCCCCAGGCCCGATCGCGTGTGAAACCACCCGCGAGCCCCTGAAATACACGCGCACAGGCCAATTGCGTGTGGAACTTCTCGCGCACCCCTGGAATACACGCAAACGCTCCCCCAGGCCCGATCGCGTGTGAAACCACTCGCGAGCCCCTGAAATACACGCGCACAGGCCAATCGTGTGTGGAACTTCTCGCGCACCCCTGGAATACACGCACACGCTCCCCCAGGCCCGATCGCGTGTGAAACCAACCGCGAGCCCCTGAAATACATGCACACGCTCCCCCAGGCCCGATCGCGTGTGGAACCACCCGCGAGCCCCTGAAATACACGCGCACAGGCCAATCGTGTGTGGAACTGCTCGCGCACCCCTGAAATACACGCACATGCTCCCCCAGGCCCGATCGCGTGTGAAACCACCCGCGAACCCCTGAAATACAGGCGCACAGGCCAATCGCGTGTGGAACTTCTCACGCACCCCTGGAATACACGCACACGCTCCCCCAGGCCCGATCGCGTGTGAAACCACCCGCGAGCCCCTGAAATACACGCGCACAGGCCAATCGCGTGTGGAACTTCTCGCGCACCCCTGGAATACACGCACACGCTCCCCCAGGCCCAATCGCGTGTGAAACCACCCGCGAGCCCCTGAAATACACGCACACGCTCCCCCAGGTTCGATCGCGTGTGAAACCACCCGCGAGCCCCTGAAATACACGCACACGCTCCCCCAGGCCCGATCGCGTGTGAAACCACCCGCGAGCCCCTGAAATACACGCGCACAGGCCAATTGCGTGTGGAACTTCTCGCGCACCCCTGGAATACACGCACACGCTCCCCCAGGCCCGATCGCGTGTGAAACCATCCGCGAGCCCCTGAAATACACGCACACGCTCCCCCAGGCCCGATCGCGTGTGAAACCACCCGCGAGCCCCTGAAATACACGCGCACAGGCCAATTGCGTGTGGAACTTCTCGCGCACCCCTGGAATACACGCACACGCTCCCCCAGGCCCGATCGCGTGTGAAACCATCCGCGAGCCCCTGAAATACATGCGCACAGGCCAATCGCGTGTGGAACTTCTCGCGCACCCCTGAAATACACGCACACGCTCCCCCAAGCCCGATCGCGTGTGAAACCACCCACGAACCCCTGAAATACACGCGTACAAGCCAATCACGTCTGGAACTTCTCGCGCACCCCTGGAATACACGCACACACTCCCCCAGGCCCGTTCGCGTGTGAAACCACCCGCGAGCCCCTGAAATACACGCACACGCTCCCCCAGGCCCGATCGCGTGTGAAACCACCCGCGAGCCCCTGAAATACACGCGCACAGGCCAATCGCGTGTGGTACTTCTCGCGCACCCCTGCAATACACGCACCCAGGCCATTTGCGTGTAATACTTCTCGCGCACCCCTGAAATACACACACCCAGGCCATTCGCGTGTGGGACTTCTCGTGCACCCATGAAATACATGCACCCAGGCCATTCGCGTGTAATACTTCTCGCAGGCGCAGCCCTTTGCGATGGTTTTGCGATCTTGATGGCTTTTCCTTGCGCGAGGGCGTTCTTGGGGGCGTAACTGGCGCTGCTGCAGGGTCGCTGCGCCACTCTGCGCCACGTCTGCTTTTGGAGGTGGGAATCCATGAATACGCTGTGCACGGAAATTGATTTTATCGCACGCGGCTGGCGCAGACATTGGCACGGGCACGCTGTGCACCAGCCGCGTGCGCCACTTTTGTGCGAAAATCTATGAATTACCCTGTAAGTCTGTCTCCACCCCTTTTGCCCATTACGATATGTTGTAATCCAACAAATTTTATTCTTGATTTATCATCACACTGGTGGATTTTTTGCCAGTGTTCTGAAAGCGGTTGGGTCACATCCTGAATAACAATTTTATACAGATGCTCTCAAATTCTTATCCTTAACTCTCTCTTAGTGCTGCCTATATATATCCTGTTACACGTGCATATAATAGCATACACAACATACATAGTTCTGCAATTTGTTTAATCCTATTCAGTTTGCCATTAGGGCCTTCCAGTTCTTTAGTCTTATCCCATGCAAATTGGCACATTGTACAATGACCACATTTCCTGAAGCCAGGTTTTTTCTTGGTGAGCCAGGTGATCGTTTTATCTTTCTCCAAATCCGGTAGTAGCGACGGACAGATGATTGATTTTAAGGAATTAGTAGGTGCCAATGTCTTTGTAGGATTTTCCTAATTAACTGATGGTCCTCATTAAACTGGGTTATGAACATTACTTTTATCTGTTTTTAATGTGCGCACTCTTGGGGGTTAAAGTATCATTCTGTTGGAGATTCTTGGTTTTTTCAAACGCCTTTGTAAACATTTCTTCGGATAACCTCTCATTATAAATCGTTTCCTCAAAAGTTGACATTCATTCCTCTTTAAACTTGTGATCATCTTTACAATTTCTCCTAGCCCGGATGTACTCCCCAAGAGGAATATTAAAAATTGTTGAGTGCTGGTGACAACTTTGTGCATGCAGTATTGAGTTCACTTCTGTTGGTTTACGAAACGTCCAAGTTTCTAGGCAGTCATTCTGTACATTAACCGTTAAATCCAAAAAGTTGATTTGTTTAGAATTATACTCTCCAGTAAACTCTATTTCAAATTTATTATGGTTCACTTATATTTGCTCTATTAATTTAAGAGTTGCCAACCACACCAGCTGTACCCATAAGCCTGGAGTACTTTTGCAATAGCCCTGCTTCAAGGCTTCTCATTGGCTGAGGGGCTGCCACGCCCCCTGCCGGGAACAATGGCCCTGGAATTTCATCCGAGGGATTCCCGGCAGGGTAATGCCCCGGCAAGGGCCAATCAGAATGCTTGTTTCATTCTGATTGAGCCCTCGCCGGGTACTAATTTAAATTTTAATTCAAGTTACACAAGTTGTCCCAGGGTCACACCATTGGTTAAGATCTCAATGAAGACTGCACGCTGAAGAATATAGAAATCAAATTGATTATTTACCACATAACATAGACAAATGAATATTGTGAGAAAGCTGATTGTGAAGATGCACCCAAGATCACACAATTAGTCAAAATAATACTCAATGGTGGAGGAGTCAGGTGCACGTCAAAACCCAGCTTTATTTGAACAATAAATTGTAGCTGGAAAATCATAAAAGCACCTCAATCTCATAGCTCTCAACGTTTTCAATGATTGCAAAAGCAAGTTTTGTACTAAAACTACGTCAGCGATGACGTCACATTACACTATCATTTTACAAAACCCAAGCTGAAGTTGGGTAGGTCAGTAGCTCAAATTGCATATTCAATGCATAGGGGTTAGTTTCTTTATTGGTTGACACCTATCTGATGGCTCCGCCTGGACCCATCCTATTGTACATACTATTTCTAGTACATCATTATAGAGACAGCTAATTGGTTGGCCTTATTCATCATAGGCAGTGTGGCAAGGGACTTTCAATTGTTTGGCACCTAGCTTACCAACCTTGGACACTTTGACGAGACGTCAAGATATGAGAGGGACATAATTGGGGGAAGAGAATTCTTTAGTTTGCCATAATTCAAATTAAAGAACACTCCTGGTCACCCCAAGGCGATGAGGCCTTCCCTTTCCTTTGTACTTGGCCTTGTGTGCCGTCTGGTGTCTGTGTGTGTACTGAGGGAGTTCTGCAGGTGTCTTATCTGGGTCTGGCTTGTGATGAATAGCTAGTGTTCTTCATCTCTGGATAACGTGTTAGGGTACAATATCTGAGAGTGGATTTCCTTTTATTTATTAAGGTTTTAGCTAATTTTGAAGTGCATATTGTTTTCTTTGTGGCTGCTTGGGGTGCGAGGATGATAGTCAATTAATGTCTATGAGGCCTTTTGGATTTACTGATCACATGCGCCTGAACATCAATGGGTGCTTGTGCTCTTATTAAAATGTATTAGCTTGGGAGTCTATCGCTTCCCATCCTGGGAACCGTTATCTTGTGCCTGTTCAGTTCATCTATTACTGCCTTCCTTGTTCCTAATCTTGGCTCTGGCCGTGAGCTACTCTCTGGACTCTGCACAAGTTACTGGAATACATGTGTTTCTGTAAATTCAGCATCTTGTGTTCTGAGGCCTTGCTAACTATAAGACCTACTTTGGCCTCTGCGTTAGGAAAATGGCTGCAATTCTGTCTTTCGGTTTCCCTATTGGCGACCTATATCCGCGTCTATTCATCTTTTATGTCTGCCACATGATGTGTCCTTGCCCATGTATTTAGCATTTTATCTGCCAATGACCCAACTGCCCAATCAGTGTAGTGAGTCCCTTTCTTGGTAAACAGGAACCTCATGTCCTTCTATACTGTGTTGCACCATTTATACTGCACACTATTTGTGCATTGTAAAAACGACTTTTAGTCCTTACTTGTGTCACAGAACCTAACTAATTATTTATGGCAGATTGCATGTACATTAACTTTGGTTGAGCATATTGTTTTGTGGAGCTCAGTTTAACTCATATTTTCAACCACCCCTGGGTTCAGGAGGTCATAAAGCTGTCTTAGTTTGTAATGTCTCTCGCCCTTGAGGTAATCGGGCGGGGCCGGGGCAGAAGTTGGTAATGACGTATTCATCTGCATCATCACATTCCCTCTTCAGTCGAATTTTCAGCCATGCCCATACTTCTGTCTATTTCATTATAGTCATCTTTGGGTATCCATATTTTGCTCACCCCCCTCATCTGCCTCCTTGTACGATATATTCTTTGGGACCACAGGTCATGAAACAACAATCCCCATCAGCTTTACAATCCAACCAATGTTCGGTATAATTGTGGGCATCAACTGGACATTTGTTCAATGTCCCAGGAGACCAAAAGGACAGTCTAGGAGGTACATGCTGGGTACTTCATCTGTTTGTGTACACTCATGTACTTGGGCATCCACATTTATCATTATGGTAATTTCCAGAATCTTGTTGCTCACTTTTTTTACATTGGTTCAGTGCTATTTTCAGGTCACATAAAGCTGTCAGGATCAGTAGCAGTATGGCCAATAATATTTTGAATGTGTTTGTCAGCCAGGTGGGTACCCATGAAAACAAGTAATCAAACCAGTCATCATCTTCAATGTCTTCTACCTCTGACATCATCTTTGTGTGCAGTTCCTGTAGGGCTGTGATAGCCTCTGTAAGGGTCCCATTTTGCCTCATTGTTTGCTGGTGGTAAGTACAGGAAGATGGGCCCATTTTAGCGCAAATGCCTCCTTCCATGGCTGTTATCAGATCAAGGACATACCTGTTTTGCAGAGTCATTAATCTCACTGTTCTCAACTCTTCCTTGATTGCATTAAACCCCTTTATAGTTGCATTTATTGTTTGCAACAGCTCCCCTCTGATTACTTGTAAACATTTGGCATTTGTTGCTGCTTGCAAGCCTGGCGCAAGATAGGAGGTAAAGAATGTTGCTCTTCTGCCAAACAGTTTATGTTCATTTGGTATGTCATCATAGCCCTCTACTGATTTTGCAAAAATGTTTTTCCCTTGTGGTGCATGTTAGGGTAAGAGATCTGTTATTTCAAAGGTTTTTACTCATCAGGGGAAATCACCAATCTGCACCTCACTCTGAGGCACCACCCATGCTGGTGCACTTATTTACACTATGGATCAGAGACTTCCCCAATTTGGGGGAAGCTGCATGTAGGCCTTTGAACCACACGCCCAATAGTGATCCATTAAAACAGTTGTGCCTACTTTCATGCCTGGCACATTATAAACACGTCCACAACCTGTTTTCATTCCAACTTTCACTGTGCCATCATTTCTGAAGCATTTTTCACTGATATTATGGGTACTGGTCCTCCCTCATCTTCTACCCAGGTGAGCAGTTTTGTGTATTCAGGCCATTCTTCAAGGCAGACTTTATTTGCATTCTAGACAACCTCCTCGGGCTATGCTAGGAGTGCTACAGCTTTGCAGCCTTGAAACACTTGTGTATAGGCGCATTATAAATGCCATATCATATCATATCATATCAGCCTATCAGTCCATCGACCAACCATTCAGTGGTAAATACACTTCCTTCTATCTGTAACTGGCCTCTAATCAAGCAACCAGGGATTTATTTCCCGTGTGTGTGTCAATGTACTGCAGAAATCGGTGGTCTTCTATTCTAATCTCTCCCCTATTCGGGCCTGAAAGTATGTTTTTTATTACCTTGTGTTGTGTTTTAGCATCGATCATCAGGGGCATTTGTTTTTATAAAACTATCCTCATGTAGTGAGTCTGACTTTGTTAGCCATTGTATGGTGGGTTTTTCCGCTGTAATTGTCCTTGTGTCATGCATTTTGGAAGATGGGACAAGCAATGTGCTGTGTTTGTAGGTACCTCTGTTGCTGTTAACACTCTAGAGGCACTCATGGCATACGGGATGAGGAAACACACAAAACAGCTCTCATCAGACTTCTACCTCCCCACTTCGCTCATGTGTTTTTACCACATGTTATTGGTAACATGGAGAGAATTATCAGAATACTTTCTCAAGTGGTTTTGGTCAGCTTTCACACCATGTTTTGTCTTGTAATTGGTGTGCTTGCTTCAGGTGTGAGGTCACTTGTCATTCTTTCAGGGGCTATACTTGTGTTATTCTCACTCGACACTGTCTTTTCCATAATGTTAATGCTAAGCTCTTTCACTGCAATGCAAATAATAAAATAAAGTAAATACAATGAGAAGAAGGCTGCTACGATCATAATAGCCAACATATCTGCTTTCTGCATATATATATATATGTGATGTCCGTAAGATTATTGTTAAACACTGGCACATCCTCAGGCTGGACAAAGATATTGGTCCTTTACTCCCCAAGTGCCCCACGTTAACTTACAAACAGGCACCCTCATTAAAGGACAGACTGGTTTCCAGCTTTTTGCCCCCGGTCCAGAAAAATTCCATCAGTACCAATTGGTTACCTGGTTTACCTAAGGGTTTTACAAAGTGCCAAAAATGCAAAGCCTGCCCTCATGCAACTATTTGTAAATCCTTTTTACATCCTATTACGGGCATTGAATTTAAGCCGAAACATTTTATCAACTGTGAGACCCCGTTTGTGGTTTATGTTTTAGCCTGTCCCTGCCGGAAATGGTACGTGGGATCCACCACGTGTGTTCTTAAGCTCCGCATCCTACAGCATCTCAGAGCTATTAAGAACTTTGACCCCACGTACCCCATGGCCAAACATTTTAGGCAGCAACATGACAGTGATGTCCATTTACTTACATTTTTTGCTGTCGCTCATGTACCGATTGACCCAAGGGGTGGTGATCGCACTCTAAAACTGAGACAGCTTGAAACCAGGTTTATTTTGGACTTTGATTCTAAATATCCTAACGGGCACAATGTGGATGAGGAGTTATATACTTTTGTGGGAACTTAATTATTTTAATTATTTTGTTCCTTTATGAATTTGCACAAATCTCCCCCTTTTTATTCTTCTCTTGCTCAGTTTTATTTGATCTTGGTCTTTTGCTATTTGCACACTGCTTCCTGCTCTCTTCTCGTTTGGACTTATTTGTAAAAATGTTTTTTTTGACCTGGCCTGGAATTGTTTATTGATTTTACTCTTATTTTTTATGTCATCCAACTCTTTCCATCGTTTAGTTGGTGAATTTTGGCTGTCTTCCCTAAATTTTTCTTCTGTGTTTAGGGGGTCTGAAGTTAGTGAGTACATGATTATATCTGTACTGTGAAAGTTTGGTGGTCGATTTTGTTCCTCCATGGTATGATTGCTTGTACTTTTTCCATAATAAGCTCCAATACTGTGTCATGCACTTGCACTGTATGTTTACTTAACCTTCTTCAACTAGGCTATGCTGCTAGAGTGACATGCCTTTGCACTTTATATAGCAGTTTACAACATGCTTTTATTCTAAAGGTTGTATTCATTGATTGCTAAATCCTCAATGAATAATGCACTTGCACTTTATAATTACTTAACCTTTTTAGATTAGGTTATGCTGCTAGAGTGATATGTTTACGATCTATTGCACTTGCACTTTAAATTGCAGCTTGCTACATGTTTCATTACTGAGCATGCATTCACTGACTGTTCTAAAATCCCCCATGAATTGTTTATGCCTACCTTGTTGATTAGGCTACATGGTTAATGTGTTACGTTTACGGTCCAATGCACCAGCACTTTATATTGCAGTTTGCTATATGGTTTTATCGTGCAAGTTACATATAGGTTTGTCCAAGCTGTTTTCTACTCTGGGAGCATATATTACATACTGCCATGGTTAGCGAAGATATGCACTTGCATTTCATCCTTACACATTTATGTATTTAGACTTGCCTGCCACCGGCATGATTAGCTTTTAAGCGCTTATAGCAAAATATTTGTACCATGTCACAGCTACGGACTCTTTATTAATTCTAATTTTTGCTCATGTGTACTAATTCTTGTACAGCAACGTGTTTTGACATCCACTGTATTGTCTGACTTGTCTTTTTATCAACTTTCCGTTTCAGCATTTATAGTGTGGGATTTTAATGTGCTCTATATTTTACTGTTGTATCTAAACTTGCACTCTCTATGGTTAAAGCAGCTTCTTGACTACACTCTAAAATGGCCGCTATGGTTTCATGCAAGGTTGTGAGCTTAGGTTGGTTGGCAACATGGAAGAAGGACCAGTTTACAATATTAACTTTCATTTTCAACACGTCCTCCTAACGTGATCAAGCGCTCAGGGAAGCGCGAAACGCGTCGTTAAGGACACTGCCTAGGCGTCCTGTATCGCTTGCTGTGTGGTTTTGCCATTTATTTTGTATTTTTTACCATTCATTAAACTCGATTTTTCCACTTATCTGGATTCGAGTTTTTTTTCATTTGTTGGGATTCACTGACCTCCTGCATGGAGTGCAGGTTTTTTCTATCCTCCATGTGTTTACTTATATATATATATATATATATATATATATATATATATATATATGTATATATATATATATATATATATATATATATATATATATATATATTCAGTAAAAAACTTTGTTAAAGGGACGTTATGGTTAAGTTGCGCTACTAAAAACCTATGAAAATCAGTAAAAAAACTTTGTTAAAGGGATGTTATGGTTCAAAGTAAAAACGAAAAACCCCTGAAATTCGACAGTTATGGTAAAATAAGCAACCATAACTCGCGCCACTGTGCACTGCTAACACTAACACCCAGGACATCAAAGATGACAAAGATTTTTCTTCCCAAACCGGGACACCGCAGGCAGGCGTCCCGGTATAAGAAGGACATTTTTTACCAAGATGGACACCAGGGAAAGGGAAGGCAGGGTGCATAAAGAGAACACAACAGGCCATCGGCGGGGGGCGGGGAAGACCAGGAGAGAGACACGGGGCATGAGCAGGGGGTGGAAAGAAGGGAGACACGGGGCATGAGCGGGAAAGAAGGGACACACGGGGCATGAGTGGGGGGTGGGGGGGAAGAAGGGAGACACGGGGCATGAGCGGGGGGTGGGGGTGAACAGGGGAGACACGGGCCATGAGCGGGGGGAAAAGGAGGGAGACAGACACGGAGCATGAGCGGGTGTGGGGGTAAACAGGAGAGACACGGGGCATGAGCGGGGGTAGGGCAAGGTGGGGGCCCCACCCCCACTCATGCCCCGTCCCTCCCCTGTTCCAACAGTGCAGACATGGGGGATGAGCAGGGGGTGGTGGGTGGTGGGGGAAAGAAGGGAGACACGGGGCATAAGCGGGAGTGGGGGGGAGGAAGACACGGGGCATGAGCGGGGGGTGGGGGTAAGAAGGGAGACACGGGGCATGAGCGGGGGGTGGGTGGAACAAAAGGTCAACAAGGGGCATCATAGGAGGGGGGTACAAGAGGAAGACGGGAGCATGAGTGGGGGTTAGGGGGCAACAAGAGAGAGACACGGGCATCAGCGAGGAGAGGGGGGATGGGAGGAAGACACGGGGCATGAGCGGGGGGTGGGGGGAACAAGAGGTCAACAAGGGGCATCATAGGACAAGGAGCATGAGCAGTGGTGGGGGGCAACAGGAGAGAGACACGGGGCATGAGCGGGGTGGGGGTACAGGAGACAGACATGGGGCATGAGCGGGGGGTGGGGGGCAACAGGAGAGAGACACGGGCCATGAGCGGGGGGCAACAGGAGACAGACACGGGGCATGAGCGGGGGAGTGGGGCCAACAGGAGAGAGACATGGGGCATGAGCGGGGGGTGGGGAGAACAGGAGACAGACACGGGGCATGAGCAGGGGGTGGGGAGAACAGGAGACAGACACGGGGCGTGAGCGGGGGGTGGGGGGAACAGGAGACAGATACGGGGCATGAGCGGGGGTGGGGGGAACAGGAGACAGACACGGGGCATGAGCGGGGGCCTGGGGGGCAACAGGAGACAGACACGGGGCATGAGCAGGGGGTGGGGGGCAACAGGAGAGAGACACGGGGCATGAGCAGGGGGTGGGGGGAACAGGAGACAGACACGGGGCATGGGTGGGGGGCAACAGGAGACAGACACAGGGCATGAGCGGAGGGTGGGGGGGTACAGGAGAGAGACATGGGGCATGAGCGGGTGGGGGGAACAGGAGAGAGACACTGGGCATGAGCGGGTGGGGGGAACAGGAGACAGACACGGGGCATGAGCGGGGGGTGGGGGGTACAGGAGACAGACACATGGCATGAGCAGGGGGTGGGGGCCACAGGAGAGAGACACTGGGCATGAGCGGGTGGGGAGAACAGGAGACAGACACAGGGCATGAGCGGGGGGGCAACAGGAGAGAGACACAGGGCATGAGCGGGTGGGGGGAACAGGAGACAGACACGGGGCATGAGCAGGGGGTGGGGGGTACAGGAGACAGACACAGGGCATGAGCGGGGGTAGGGGGCAACAAGAGAGAGACACGGGGCATGAGCGGGTGGGGGAACAGGAGACAGACACGGGGCATGAGCAGGGGGTGGGGGTGAACAGGGGAGACATGAGCCATCAGCGGGGGGAAAAGGAGGGAGACAGACACGGAGCTTGAGCGGGGGTGAACAGGAGAGACACGGGGCATGAGCGGGGGTAGGGCAAGGTAGGGCCCCCACCCCCGCCCCATGTCTGCCCTGTGCCAACAGTGCAGACACGGGGCATGAGCAGGCGGTGGGGGGGGAAAGGAGGGAGACACGGGGCACGAGCGGGGAGTGGGGGGGAAGGAAGACATGGGGCATTAGCGGGAGGTGGGGGGTAAGAAGGGAGACACGGGGCATGAGCGGGGGTGGGTGGCACAAGAGGTCAACAAGGGGCATCATAGGAGGGGGGACAAGAGGAAGACACGGGGCATGAGCAGGGGGTGGGAGGAAACAAGAGGAAGACACAGGGCATCAGCGAGGAGAGGGGGGATGGGAGAAAGACACGGGGCATGAGCGGGGGGTGGGGGGAACAAGAGGTCAACAAGGGGCATCATAGGAGGGGGGACAAGAGGAAGACACGGGGCATGAGTGGTGGTGGGGAGCAACAGGAGAGAGACACGGGGCAAGAGGGGGGGTGGGGGGCAACAGGAGACAGACACGGGCCATGAGCGGGGGGTGGGGAGAACAGGAGATAGACACGGGGCATGAGCGGGGGGTGGGGAGTGGGATGGAGTGGGGGGAACAGGAGACAGATACGGGGCATGAGCGGGGGGTGGGGAGAACAGGAGACAGACACGGGGCATGAGTGGGGGGTGGGGGGCAACAGGAGAGAGACACGGGGCATGAGCGGGGGGTGGGGGTACAGGAGACAGACACGGAGCATGGGTGGGGGGCAACAGCAGACAGACACGGGGCATGAGCGGGGGGTGGGGGGGTACAGGAGACAGACACAGGGCATGAGCAGGGGGTGGGGGGCAACAGGAGAGAGACACGAGGCATGAGCAGGTGGGGGGAACAGGAGACAGACACGGGGCATGAGCGGGGGGCAAGAGGAGAGAGACACGGGGCATGAGCGGGTGGGGGGAACAGGAGACAGACACGGGGCATGAGCGGGGGTGGGGGTACAGGAGACAGACACGGGGCTTCAGCGTGGGGTGGGGGGGGTACAGGAGACAGACACGGGGCATGAGCGGGGGGTGGGGGGCAACAGGGGAGAGACACGGGGCATGAGCGGTGGTGGGGGGAACAACAGAGACAGACACAGGACATGAGCGGGGGGTGGGGGGCAACAGGAGACAGACACGGGCAGGAGCGGGGGGTGGGGGGCAACAGGAGACAGACACGTGGCATGAGCAGGGGGTGAGGGGCAACAGGAGACAGACACGGGGCATGAGCTGGGGGTGGGGGGCAACAGGAGACAGACACGGGACATGAGCGGGGGTGGGGGGAACAGGAGACATACATGGAGTATGAGCGGGGGGTGGGGAGAACAGGAGACAGACACGGGGCATGAGCGGGGGGTGGGGGGCAACAGAAGACAGACACGGGGCATGAGCGGGGGGTGGGGAGAACAGGAGACAGACACGGGCCATGAGCGGGGGGTGGGGGGCAACAGGAGAGACACGGGGCATGAGCGAGGGGTGGGGGGAACAGGAGACAGACAAGGGGCATGAGTGGGGGGTGGGGGTAACAACAGACACGGGGCATGAGCGGGGGGTGGGGAGAACAGGAGACAGACACGGGGCATGAGCGGGGGGTGGGGGGCAACAGAAGACAGACACGGGGTATGAGCGGGGGGTGGGGGGCAACAGGAGAGACACGGGGCATGTGCGGGGGGTGGGGGGGCAAAAGGAGAGACACGGGGCATGAGCGGGGGGTGGGGGGAACAGGAGACAGACACTGGGCATGAGTGGGATGTGGGCGGAACAACAGACACGGGGCATGAGCGGGGGGTGGGGAGAACAGACACGGGGCATGAGCGGGGGGGCAACAGGAGACAGACACGGGGCATGAGCGGGGGGTGGGGGGAACAGGAGACCGATACGGGGCATGAGCGGGTGGGGGGAACAGGAGACAGACACGGGGCATGAGCGGGGGGTGGGGAGCAACAGGAGATAAACACGGGGCATGAGCAGGGGGTGGGGGGAACAGGACACAGACACGGGGCATGAGCGGGTGGTGGGGAGAACAGGAGACAGACACGGGGCATGAGCAGGGGGTGGGGGGAACAGGACACAGACACGGGGCATGAGCGGGGGGCATGGGGGGCAACAGGAGACAGACACGGCACATGAGGGGAACAGGAGACAGATACGGGGCATTAGCGGGGGGTGGGGAGAACAGGAGACAGACACGGGGCATGAGCGGGGGGAACAGTAGACAGACACGGGGCATGAGCAGGGGGTGGGGGGAAGGGGAGAGAGACACACGGGGCATGAGCGGGGGTGGGGAGAGGGAGAGAGACACACGGGGCATGAGCGTGGGGTGGGCGGGAGGGAGAGAGACACACAGGGCATGAGCGGGGATGGGCGAGCGGGAGAGAGACACACGGGGCATGAGCGGGGCGTGGGCGGGAGGGAGAGACACACGGGGCATGAGCGGGGGTGGGGGGGAGGGAGAGAGACACACGGGGCATGAGCGGGTGGTGGGGGGAAGGGGAGAGAGACACACGGGGCATGAGCGGGGGTTGGGGGGAGGGAGAGAGACACACGGGGCATGAGCGGGGGATAGGGGGGGAGACACACGGGGCATGAGCGGCCGGTCGGGGGGAGTGAGAGAGACACACGGGGCAGGAGGGGGAGAGACACACAGGACATGAGCGGGGGGTGGGCGGGAGGGGGAGAGACACACGGGGCATGATCGGGGGTGGGCGGGAGGGGGAAAGACACAGGGCAACAGCGGGGCTGGGTGGGAGGGGGAAAGACACAGGGCAAGAGTGGGGGTGGGCGGGAAGGGGAAAGAGACACAGGGCAAGAGCGGGGTGGGCGGGAGGGGGAAAGAGACACGGGGCAAGAGTGGGGGTGGGCGGGAGGGGGAAAGAGACACGGGGCAAGAGCGGGGGTGGGCGGGAGGGGGAAAGAGACACGGGGCAAGAGTGGGGGTGGGTGAGAGGGTGGAAAGAGACACGGGGTAAGAGCGGGGGTGGGCGGGAGGGGGGAAAGAGACACGGGGCAAGAGCGGGGGTGGGCGGGAGGGGGAAAGAGACACAGGGCAAGAGCGGGGGTGGGCGGGAGGTGGAAAGAGACACGGGGCAAGAGCGGCGGTGGGCGGGAGGTGAAAGAGACACATGGCAAGAGCGGGGGTGGGCGGTGTTAGGCGGAAACCTGTGCAGTTCCCTCTGGGACCACTGCAAAAGGCTTAGGACTACAGGTGTTTGGCAGTAAACCCACTTGGTAGCAGTCTGTACCACACAGATTCACTTGGTAGCTGTGGTTGAGCAGTCAGACCTCCCTCCCACACTCCCTGTGGTACCCAGACAGAATGGCACCACTTTGGAGGACTTCTGTGTAGAAGCCCGCCAAAAGTGGAACAAAGGGCTCAACCTTTGGTTTAGGAGTCACAGAGACGAACACTGACATTCTGGCAGAAAATACCAACCGATAGATTTATTTAAGATAAATAAACCGGTGGTATGTTAGAGATTAACGAGAAAAAGTATTAACCCCCAACAATGGGAAGAATCCCATAGGGTTATATTCGGGGTCGAATATAACAAGTAGTTTCTACTGCCACCAGCCAAAACTCGACGAGGGGGGACGGGACAGTGCCCCCTCGAATAACAGACCCAGGAGTAATCGAATTACCCCTACTAGTACGTCCACAATAGGATGGTTTGTACTAGTTCTGTTAGTAAATTTAGGTCTAGTAAAGCCAATGGTGACTTTACATGCCCTGGGAGACAGTAGTCAGTCCCAGGGTATGGAGTCTATGGTGGGGATCCTCTAGGACGCACCAGTGCTACGGCACGGAGGGTGTGGTGTAACACACATAGAAAAACATATGAGACCCTATGGGGTAAAAGACCCCATAGCCCATAGAACACATTGACATTCAAAGGAATTACACACATTCATGTCCACGAGTGGGAGAAAAAGAGTTTCACTCTTGGCAGGATGGAAAAAAACAAACTCCAGAAATCCAGCAAAGCTGCTGGGGGACTCACTAGGTTAGGAAATTCAGCCTAAACAGAGACTTCTCCCTAACACTCGCCCCCCCCAGACTAAGGGACAGGAGGATTTAATCCACTCCTGGATGAATCTCATACCTCTAGTCGATGACATACTTCCTAGAGAGACCATCAGCATTTTGGTGGTGACACTCTGACCTGTGCTCAATGGTAAAATCAAACCCTTGCAGGCAGATCGACCATCTCAGTAGTTTTGGGTTTTCCCTTTCATTTGCATTAACCATCTCTAGGGTTGGTGGTCAGTCTGAATGACAAAAGTAGAACCATACAAGTATGGCCTAAACTTCTTCAGAGCCCACACGATAGCAAAGCACTCTCTTTCAATTGTTGCCCACCTTGTTTCAGGAGCCTTCAGCTTACGGCCGATGAAGCAAACGGGGTGCTCCCTACCTTTCCCATCCAGTTGACTGAGTACGGCACCTATTCCTACATTAGAAGCATCTGTCTGCACAATGAAAGTTTGGTGGTAATCAGGAGCTCTGAGTATTGGGGCTTGGCAAAGAGCCTTTTTCAGGTTTTCAAAAGCCTGATTGCACTCCTCGTTCCATCTAACCTTTTTAGGAAATTTGGGCGAGGAGATGACATTCAGTGGAGAAGCTATGGTCCCATAGTTCTCAATGAAATTCCTGTAATCAATCTTACTGAGCAAAGGCCTTATTTCTCCACCTCCTACCTCATGTCCAAGATAGACTACCTTACTCTGTCCAATTTGGCATTTACTCGCCTTTATGGTCAGATTGGCTCGTCCAAGAGCCTGCAAAACATCTCTCAGGTGGGTTCCATGTTCTTCCCAGGAATTGCTGAACACTGCTATGTCATCCAAGTATGCCATGCAGAAGTCCTCCATCCCATTCAGAACCTGGTTTACCATCCGTTGAAATGTAGCAGGTGCATTTTTCAATCCGAAAGGCATTACCTTAAACTGGTATAAGCCAACGGGGGTAGAAAATGCAGTTTTCTCCTTGGCATGGTTTGTCAGGGCTATTTGCCAATAGCCTGACGTCAAGTCAAATGTGCTGAGGAACTTGGCGGCACCAAATTTATCCACCAACTCATCTGTTCTTGGCAAAGGGTGGGCATCAGTCTTGGTGACTGCATTAAGAGCTCTATAATCTATAATCCACGCAGAAGATAAGTTCTTTAGATCCGGCCTTTGGTACTAACACAACTGGGCTAGACCATGGACTAGTAGAGGGCTCTATTACCCCGAGATCAAGCATCTTGCTGACCTCACCTTTGATGTGGGTTCGTACGTTTTCTGACATTCAGTTTCCTCTGCTTTTGACTGGCAGACAGTCACCAGTGAGTATGTCATGCTGGCCCCAAGGGGTCAAGCCTGGTGAAAGCGAGAACAGAGAGGTAAACTGATTCAACATAGATTTGCACTCTTCTTGTTGCTCGGGTGACAGATTTGAAGAGAGATTTACTCCTTCAATTTTTTCGTCTAAAGGTAAGCCTCTGAGGAGATCCGGAAGAGCTTCACTCTCTTCTTCTTCCTCGGATGATGCTAGAAGCAACGCTCCTACATCAGGTCTTGAGACATACGCTTTGAGTCGGTTGGTGTGGAAGACTGTCGGAGCCTCCTTGGGATTGCCCAAGTCCACCAGATAGTTGACCTCTCCGAGTTTACCCACTACTCTGAAGGGTCCCATCCATTTGTATTGCAAGGCCCTCTGCCTTGTTGGGATCATAACGAGAACGAGCTGGTCTTGAGTGAACTCAACCATGTTAGCCTTTTGATCATGCCAGTGCTTGACCAATGCTTGTCCAGCTCAAGTTATCGCTTGCTTCTGTCATCATGTGTGACATTCTCCTCCGGAGACCTATCACGTAGTCAGTCACTCTGACTGGCTTGGGGGAAGGATCACTCTCCAACCCCTCCTTAATCAGGGCCAATGGACCTCTGACGGGATGACCATAGAGAAGCTCAAAGGGAGAATAACCTACTCCCTCCTGAGGGACTTATCTATAAGCAAAGAGAAGGCATGGCAGTAGAAGGTCCCACTTACGCTTAAGGGGTTCCTCTAAAGCACCTATCATGCTCTTCATGGTTCGGTTGAACCGTTCTACCAACCCATTGGTTTGTGGGTGGTAAGCCGTCGAGAACTTGTAAGTAACTCCACAGGTTTTCCACATGGCTTTCATGTAGTGGGACATAAAGTTTGACCCCCTGTCAGAGATTACTTCCTTAGGAAACCCGACCTTAGAAACTAAACTAAACTAAACTAAACTAAACTAAACTAAACTAAACTAAACTAAACTAAACTAAACTAAACTAAACTAGTAAAAATACCAAGGAGGGCCTTAGCCACAGCCAGAGCTGTAACAGTCCTCATAGGAATTGCCTCAGGATACCTAGTAGCATGGTCTACTACAACAAGTATAAACCTGTTGCCTGAGGAGGTTGGAGGATCAAGGGGACCAACAATGTCAATCCCTACTCTCTCAAATGGGACTCCCACAACTGGGAGAGGCACTAAAGGTGCCACATTCTTGGAACCAACCTTACCAGAGGTCCGGCAGGTGTGGCAGCTCCTGCAGTGTTTTTCTACTTCGGCACCCATCTTCGGCCAATAAAAGTAGAGAGAGAGCCTTTCCTTAGTCTTCTTGAAAGTCAAGTGACCAGCCAAAGGAATCTCGTGGGCTAACTGTAAGAACTGTGGTCTGTTCTCTTGGGGTACTACAAGTCGTTTGTAGTCTCCAGGTGCAGACTCGGTCAGTTCACTGTATAAGAGGCCATCTTCCCAGTGCAACCTGTATTTCCCAGGCTCTTGCCCTTCAGCCTGAGCTTCTACCTGGTGGCGAAGACTTTCCAGAGTTGGACATTCTCTCTGTCCCTTACTGAAGTCTGCCCAGCTGGGTCCACCTTCTGCCAGTAAAGACTGCAGCTCAGGATGGTCAACAGGATCCAGATCTCCAATGAATTCCTGGCCTTCCATTAGCTCTTCTTCAGAGTCTAATTCTACCACACAGGGTTGTACCTCCAGCCTCAGCTGGAGGTGGAGTTACAGGTGTAACTTTGGACAACCGCGGGGAAGTCCTTGTTGGCTGCACTGAAATGCTGGCTGCTGGTTTCGGTATAGAAGTCTTAGGTTTCCCTTTCGCTTCTGATTTCTTTGAGACAGCGGCCGACAAGTCCAGTGGAGGAGGAGTGATTTCTTTCTTCATCATCTCCTGGAGAGTACCTCGCATGGTTCTCTCCCTTGCAGGTCTGGTTAGCTCCTGTAACCGTTTACTAGGAGGTCTGGTAGTATGCGACACAACTCAGAGAGTTTTTAAATCGTTACCCAACAGAACGCGTCCTGGTACCTCACTCTGTATGCTGACAGGTATCTTCACAGTCATGTCGTTACACTGGATGAGAACTGGTAATTGGGGATGCATCTGCACAGGCCCTCCAGCTAACTTGGTGAGGCGTTTGGGTGCCTTAGCAACATCCTCAGCCTGAAAAAAACGATTTATCCACCACAGTTATGCTGGCCCCAGTGTCCCTAATGGCAGGAGTCTCCTGACCATTCACCTGGACACTGTCCTTATAATACTCTTTAGTATTATCGGGGATAGAATTATAGACGTCTAAATTCTGGTGTTCCCACAACCCCAGAGATACTAAAGAAACACTGGCTGAGACTCCAATGGGTTCATCAGCCAGCAGTAGAAAGTTTCCACTTGCCATTTGGACTTCCTCCTCTGGAGCGAAGGCTAAGGAGACAAGCTGGACCCCTGAAGGTTTACCCTTGCATCTGGGACCTCCTTTCACGTGGTCAGTCGAGCCACAAACAAAGCATTTACTGAATGCTTTCTGGAATGGTGGCTTATTCTGGCCTCCTTCCGGTTTGGCACAAGAAGACACACTATTCTGCTGCAGTTTTCCTTGTGGCTTACCCTTCTGGTTTTGTTTGGGGCCCTCTTTGGAATTTGAGTTATTCAAATTCTCTTTTGAGTCTTTTTTAGGCTGTTTTCCCTCATCCTTTTTCTGAGTTGCCCCAGAATCCTTATGAGTAGCCCTGTTGGCAACCGACAAGTCAGCAGCCTTAACTAGCTTCCTGGAATCCAATTCCTTCGAATCAGACAAGTGCTGTCTGAGCTCAGGAGAACAGGCATCATAAATAGACTCCAACATAAAAAGATTATTCATACCCTCATAAGTGTTCACTTTGTAACCCTTAATCCATCCCTCTATGTTTTTCAACCCTTCACTCACCCAGGTAGCCCAAGGGGTACCATCATGCTTTTTGAGGGTTCTATACCTCTTAAGATACTGGGAAGGGGTCTTCCCAAATCTAGCTATCAAAGCTAGTTTCACACTTTCGTACTCTTTCCTATCCTCCTCCCCAACTCCATTACCACATCAGTTGCAACAGGGGGGAGCCTAGAGAACAACCAAGTAAGCAACTCGTTACCTGTGATGTTCTGGAGCCCATGATTGTACTCAAACAAACTCAACCAATCCAACAAATCCAATTTTGGTTCATACATACCAATTAATTCCTTCAGCATCCGGGGTCTTTTGGGACTGGAGCTTCTAGAGGAGCCAGAGACAGAAGCAGTTTCGAAAGACAACTTTTTCATTTCTAACTCATGCTTGAGCTCCATTTCTCGGAGCCTAAGAATTTGTTGCATTTCTTGGTGTTTCTGTTCAGTTTGAGCAGTAATCCTTCTGAATTCCAAGTCTATTTTCATTTTTTCTAGTTCAAGGACTTGAGGACTTAGTGTGGGACCTGTTATAGGCCCTGTAGGTACAGCTGGTAAGGCAGACAGAGGTACAGGGGAGGCAGTTTCGTTAGCCTCTCCTTCCTCTTCAGCCTCTTCATCACTATCATCAGAACTTTGATTTAGATCAACACCATTACTGTTATCTACATTTGCTGGAGAAGTTAGTTCCTCTGAACCAGTACACAGACTTTGGTTTGCCAGCAATCTCGCTATCAGTTCTACTTTCTTGCCTCTTACAGAAAGATTCTCTTGTCTACAGAGAGCTCGTAAACTCTCAGTATTTTCACCTGACAAGGATTCTTGACTGTAAACTTCCATAGTAGACATGTTTTTGAAAGTTGCTTTTAGTGCTAAGCTTTGTGGTTAGTTATCCTAAAGTGTTAAAAAGCACTCTAAACTGTATACTCGATACAAATCCCACCGCTGTACACCAGTGCTAG
Organism: Ambystoma mexicanum; assembly: GCF_040938575.1. Lineage (NCBI taxonomy): Eukaryota > Metazoa > Chordata > Amphibia > Caudata > Ambystomatidae > Ambystoma > Ambystoma mexicanum. The sequence goes on along the minus strand of NC_090924.1, from coordinate 831,696,163 downwards.
GCGGAAACCTGTGCAGTTCCCTCTGGCACCACTGCAAAAGGCTTAGGACTACAGGTGTTTGGCAGTAAACCCACTTGGTAGCAGTCTGTACCACACAGATTCACTTGGTAGCTGTGGCTGAGCAGTCAGACCTCCCTCAAGAGAGTTAGGCAGTATGTGGAGTATACAAAATAGGGCAATCTACACAGTAGAACAAGCAAACACGGAACAGAGCTTCGGTGTAAAGATATATAGTTATTTATTAATAAAAACACATCTATGGAAAACACACTGGCACTAATATGGTAAACAACTTCAATCACAATTACTATAAGTAAATCAATCCCCCTAACAATAGTTCGACAAGTCTAGGTTCAACGGCACCACTTATTTGCAGACAGAGGTGAATGCTTTAACCTAGATGGCACTCTAGTACTCGTTAGGACGGGAGAGAAAAGGCAGGGTATGAAATCAACTCGGTACCAACACTTTTACGAACAAATGCAAGTCAAGTAAGGCAGGGTCTACTGTAGATCACAAAGTTCAGAGGCCAGGCCCACTCGGAGAGAGGCAAGGCGAAATGTTCCAAAAAGTATCACAGCAGAAATGCACTTCGAGTCTTTGGCGCAAATTGTCGCAGAAAGTTTGGACCAGTTCAGAACAGAAAGTTAAGAAGGCTTGGAGGCGACCCAATGGATAGGCGAGGATTAAGACACCCCATGCTAACCGACACAAGGGAAGCCAGGCGGACACGGTACCTTGTATGTGGAGAGACAGCTCCGGCGGGGGCAGTTGTTCCTGGTGGTGGATTTGCCAAGAGAAGAGATGATCTCGTCGTCGAAGGAAAGTTGAAGATCGTTGCACCACCAGAGAAGAGACCAGCCGCGGAGTGCTCCGTCACAAGGCACCACCTTTTGGTCGCAGTACAGGGGTTAGTGGCTATCCGGTTGCCGGGGTGCTCAGCACGGGAAATTCGACCACTACTTCCTGGAACGAAGAAAAAGCAAAGGGGACTGGTTGTTCCCACCAGTCAGGGGAAGAGACTCTCCGGCGGGGAGATCTCCTCTGTCGTCGGAAGTGGTGAGTCGGTTCAGCAGGGCTCCACCGGAGGTGTCGTCGTTGCAGGTCGGCTCAGCTTTACCCTCGTCGGATTCTTAGGTCCTGTGGCGACTTCTGAAAATCCAGTCCCAAAAGCCCTGCTTTTATGCAGAAAACCCCCATTCATTCAGCCTAACTGTCAATCAAAACACGCTAAGTGTTGAGCGGGGTGGCTCACCACTTGGGCCAATCACACCAGAGTGCGACTTGAGTTGGCAAGGAAACTCAGTCTAGGGTGCCTAAACCCCCTCCCATACCCCCTGTGGTACCCAGACAGAATGGCACCACTTTGGAGGACTTCTGTGTAGAAGCCCGCGAAAAGTGGAACAAAGGGCTCAACCTTTGGTTTAGGAGTCACAGAGACGAACATAGATGCCATTTTAAAAACCGAGTTCTGGCAGAAAATACCAACCGATAGATTTATTTAAGATAAATAAACCGGTGGTATGTTAGAGATTAACGAGAAAAAGTATTAACCCCCAACAATGGGAAGAATCCCATAGGGTTATATTCGGGGTCGAATATAACAAGTAGTTTCCACTGCCACCAGCCAAAACTCGACGAGGGGGGACGGGACAGTGCCCCCTCGAATAACAGACCCAGGAGTAATCGAATTACCCCTACTAGTACGTCCACAATAGGATGGTTTGTACTAGTTCTGTTAGTAAATTTAGGTCTAGTAAAGCCAATGGTGACTTTACATGCCCTGGGAGACAGTAGTCAGTCCCAGGGTATGGAGTCTATGGTGGGGATCCTCTAGGACGCCCCAGTGCTACGGCACGGAGGGTGCGGTGTAACACACATAGAAAAACATATGAGACCATATGGGGTAAAAGACCCCATAGCCCATAGAACACATTGACATTCAAAGGAATTACACACATTCATGTCCAAGAGTGGGAGAAAAAGAGTCTCACTCTTGGCAGGATGGAAAAAAACAAACTCCAGAAATCCAGCAAAGCTGCTGGGGGACTCACTAGGTTAGGAAATTCCGCCTAAACAGAGAATTCTCCCTAACAGGCGGGAGGGGGAAAGAGACACGGGGCAAAAGCGGGGGTGGGTGGAGGGGGAAAGAGACACGGGGCAAGAGCGGGGGTGGGCGGGAGGGGGAAAGAGACACGGGGCAAGAGCGGGGGTGGGTGGGAGGGAGAAAGAAACACGGGGCAAGAGCAGGGGTGGGCAGGAGGGGGAAAGAGACACGGGGCAAGAGTGGGGGTGGGCAGGAGGGGGAAAGAGACACAGGGCAAGAGCGGGGGTGGGCGGGAGGGGGAAAGACACATAGGGCAAGAGCGGGGGTGGGGGGGAGAGAGACACACAGGGCATGGGTGGGCGGGAGGGGGAGAGACACACGGGGCATGAGCGGGGGGTGAGCGGGAGGGGGAGAGACACACGGGGCATGAGCGGGGGTGGGGGGAGGGACAGAGACACACGGGGTATGAGCGGGGGTGGGGGGGAGAGAGACACAAGGGGCATGAGCAGGGGGTGGGGGGAAGGGGGGAGAGACACACGGGGCATGAGCGGGGGGTGGGCGGGAGGGGGAGAGACACACGGGCATGAGCGGGGGTGGGGCGGTGGGTGGGGATAGACACACGGACATGAGCGGGGGGGGGGGCGGTGGGTGGGGATAGACACACGGACATGAGCGGGGGGTGGGCGGCGGGTGGGGAGAGACACACGGGACATGAGCGGGTGGTGGGCGGCTGATGGGGAGAGACACACGGACATGAGCCGGGGGTAGGGAGAGACACACGGACATGAGCGGGGGGTGGGCGGCGGGTGGGGAGAGACACACGGACATGAGCGGGGGTGGGCGGCGGGTGGGGAGAGACACACAGACATGAGCGGGGGGTGGGCGGCGGGTGGGGAGAGACACACGGACATGTGCGGGGGGTGGGCGGCAGGTGGGGAGAGACACACGGACATGAGCGGGGGGTGGGCGGCGGGTGGGGAGAGACACACGGACATGAGCGGTGGGTGGGAGAGACACACGGGGGGTGGGAGAGACTCACGGGGCACGAGCGGCGGGTGGGCGGTATGGGCGAGACGAGCGGGACATGAGCGGAGGGAGGGCGGGAGGGAGAAAGACACACGGACATGAGCGAGGGGTGGGCGGGATGGAGAAAGACACACGGACATGAGCAGGGGGGGAGGAACAGGAGACAGACACGGGCATGAGTGGGGGTGGGGGACTTACTGTGCAGGCGGGATACAAAGCCTCTCATGCGAGGAACAAAGATGGCGGGCGTCTCTGAAGCCAGACGCACTGCACGCTTTGACGCATCCAATGAGAGAGCACGTCAGATGTCTGCGGACATCACGCAAGCTGCTTGCCCAATCACCGTCCTGTCCGCGGAGCGAACAGGGAAGTGTGTCCGCGAAGCGAACACAGATATCACTAATTTTTTCACTTACATTTTTGTCATTTTTTAAAAAAACTACTGGACGGATTTACACCAAATAAAGCAAAGCACGCTTTCGGGACCAAGCCACCACTCCTGCCGCAAATTTGGTGTAAATCCGTCCAGCGGTTTAGGCTGTAGGCGTGAGCAAAGTTTTTTCCCATTATGTCGCTGGGAAAAAAAAAGTTTTGGGACCCCCCTATAACTTTGCCCCCCCTGGACGAATCCTCACCAAACTTTGCAAAAAAAGTATATGGCCCACTCTGAATTTTTTGCAAAGTTTGGTGAGGATTCGTCCAGGGGGGGAAAAGTTATAGGGGGGGTCCCAAAACTTTTTTTCCCCATAGACTGAATGGTAAAAAACTTTGCGCACGGCTACAGCCCGAACCGCTGGACGGATTTACACCAAATTTGCGGCAGGAGCGGCGGCCTGGTCCCGAAAGCGTGCTTTTGCAAATTTGGTGTAAATCCGTCCAGTAGTTTTTTTTAAAAATGACCAAAATGTAATGCAAAAAAATTAGTGATATCTGTGTTCGCTTCGCGGACGGACTTGTCTGCGGACAACACGGCTGTTCTGGAATGTTCGTAAATAAACAGAATGGATTCGGTGTCAACTTGAAAGTGTTCTAAGAACACTTGTGGGGTCTTGGAATGTTTGCAGGGGGTGTCCTGGAGACGTTGTCTGTATTGTTCGTTGGCAAGGTGAAAATGTTTTAAGAACAATCGCGGTGTCCAGAAATGTTCGTACATAAAGAAAATGGGGGTGCCCTGAGGACGCTGTTTGTATTGTCCTCTGGCAAGTTGAATGTGTCCTAGGACCTTCCCCCTGTCCGCGGACATAAAAATGGTTGCAATGCTTGCATCTATGGGTGTGATATGCTGCGGTGGTTGTGGCCAGGGTATAGAATGTTGGGTGCATGGCCATTTGGCCATGCACCCAAGAGTGTATGCCCTGGCCACAACCACCGCAGCATATCACACCCATAGTGGCTTTTAATTTAGGGTCAAAAACTAATTTATAAGGAACAATGTCATAAGCTTGTATGGGTGTGATATGCTGCGATGGTTGTATTTATCTTGTTATACATACTATTTGGTTTAGTAACGGGAGTCCATGTTTTTCTTGTTCATTTCTGTAATAAAAGAAAATAGCATGTTAGTATTAGTATTTTATAATGACTTATTACATTGTACAATCACCATTTTCTTCTTTTTATTGACCCTCATATTTAGTAGATTACAAACCAGAGTACTGTGCAATGTGCAAAGTTTCTGTGTTTGTTGTTAAAATCATTGGGTCTGTGGGAGAAAAAAAATCCATGTTGGATTAAAAAAAAAACTTTTTTTGTTATGCTACAGTTTATTTATTTGTTTGTTTTCCGCATTTACTTGTTCTTTCTGCCTAATGCTTTATGCATTGGATTGTTCCAGTGTTTGTGAGCAGTAAGATATTAGGTATTTGTTTGGATATTGTAAAATTTTGGCCCAGTTAGATACCAGTAGGCGTATTCTAACTGTTTATGTTTTGATATAATTTCGTGGTATTGATTTATCTGTTTGCATATTTGTAAATTTTGGGACAGTTAGATACCAATTGGCGTATTCTAACTGTCTATTTTTTGCTCTATTTGAGTGGTATTAATTTATCTGATTAGTTGTTGTAGAATCTTTGGGCAGTTAGATAGGTTTTGAAATATTGTGACAGTTTATATTTTTTTACTACAAGTGTACTTAAGGTTTAAGTACAGTTCAGTTATCAAATTTTGGTTTTAAGAACATTAAATAAGCGTTTGTAAGATTAGCTGGTAATCTCTGCTTTAGAGTAACGGTACTATCATTACATTCAAACCATCCACATTTTTTTTTTATATATGCAGTGTAGTGCCCTGAGTTGGTTGTGGCTCCTGCGTGGTAGATTATACCTATTGTTGTGAAGGTTTTCCTACCAAGTGATATTTGACCATGTGTGAATCCAGTCAGCTTGCAGTTGTTTTTCGGACCATCTGCATTGTAACGTAGAAGCATTAGTATTACGTATTTACTATGTGTTTGTATTAGTAACGTGGAGCGATTATCCGAATTGCAGGTAGAACATAATCTACCGTGGTTTGCATTTTGTACAAGTTGCTGAAATGGAACAGATTCACAATTAGGTATTGATATATAGACAAAGCACTCATTGGGGATTTGTTCTTGTGTCACATTGTTGCAGAGAGTGCATGTATGTTTCCACATTTATGAAATCTGGAAGATTTCATTTATAGGTATGTTTTTGTTTTCCAGTACTAATAGTAAGTACATTAGAAATTCTTGTGGATCTTCCTGTGAGTTTATAGTGAATTTCACCTTTCCAGCACAGTAGTCCAATTGTTGTCTTATTCCATAAACACTATACGTGTTGTCAGGATTGTTTGCTGCATTTCTGTGAAGTACTAACATTTGCAAACACAATGGGTCTGTACTGTGTAAGTAAATGTTGTCAACAATTGGTGGTAATTGAAATAGAATATTCATTGCTACATTTGCGTAGCAACTTACACCAACTATATTTGAGAATTTAAATGGTCCAGGTAGTTCTGTATCTAACTGCTTTTTTTGGAGTTTGTCTTCCTTCTTTAAAGAAGAACCTGGTTTGCTTTCCCTAATTGATTCTTTTTTGCTTGTGGTACTTGATGAAGTTTTAGTTTCTTTTAGTCTCTTTGGAGGATTTGCAGTGACATCCTGTTGCATTTATGTTTGATTTAGTTTTCTTTTAGAACATTTTCCTTTTTGTGGAACAGGATATGTTTGTAGATGGGGGGTGTATAGTGAACGAAGTCTATTGTATTCTAAAATGCAAGGAATATCAGCGTTTACTTTACTTGCATCAAAGTTTATTAGAAATAGACCGTCAATTGTACGTAGGCGTGACAGTGCTACGTAGCTCATGCCTTCTTTAAAGACTGTGTTACCAATGTCTATCATTGCTTTGTCTAGAGTAAGACCTTGTGATTTATGAATGGTGACTGCGTATGCAAGAGTTAGAGAAAATTGTTCTCTGCGTACATTCATGTCTTTGAAGAGAAGGAATCGAGCTGTTGAGCGTCCTATTCTTTTTACTTCTGAAAGTTTGTCAAAGAGAATATTGACAAACTGAATTTTGTTGTCATGTGGGTATGTTTGAAAGCCAACAACTGTACCCAGTGCTCCATTAACTAGTCCTTGGTCCACGTCAAGGTTACGTTTAAGCATTACTCTGCAATTTAAGGATCATTTTGATATCTTTTCCAAGCCTGCTGTGTTTGAGATTGATTTTTCTAAACTATTCAGTCTTGCTGTGGCTTAGTCACACATGGGTAGTGTCATTCCATGTACATCTAGTTTGTCTGTGGCGGTAATTTCTATAATTGGTTGCATTTCTTTGCTTGACATTATTTCATTGAATTTGAAACAGCTTGCAAGAGTTGGCATTAAGGCCATACAATTGACATTTCTGTGGGCTAATTGTTCCATAACATCTGTAGTACATACATTATCACCATAAAGTGCATGAATGTGCCGGGTTTTCAATATTGCTTCTGCTTCGCTAGAAAGTATACCAACTCTGATACTTTTTAAGATGTTGGCATAAGTGAGGTCTGTAGATTGGCGCATGTTTTCTGTTAATTCTCTGTATTGGAAATGTTGCCAAAGGTTGACATTTCCAATGCTGCCAACAGTTTTACGGCAGAGTTTGTGTCCTAATGTTTTAAAAATAGGCTCACCTTTTACAGGTGTCAATTGAAGAAGATCTCCGAAAACAATGATGTGTTTTCCTGCAAAGAGCTCTTCATAGTTTGTTTTGAGTACTTCTTGTAATCTGAGGTGAATCAAAGCCAACATTAGGTTGGACACCATGCTCACTTCATCTATTAGAAGCATTTTAATTTGTTTCAATACTCTGCGTACTTCCATTGCAGCTTCTGCAGAAAGTTTGTAATAATCTAACTTGTTTTTGTGTTCTACTGGCAGGAGTAGTAATCAGTGTAAAGTGACACCACCTATGTTGTAGGCAGCTAAACCTGTGGGGGCAGTGACAACAGCTGACAGTTTGTTGTTTGTCAATTGTTGAAGGAACTTACTGATGATTTTGATTAGGAATGTTTTGCCAGAACCAGCTTCACCACTGACATACAACAGTATAGGTTTGTAATTTTGGCAGGTGCATTCTTTGTTTTCATGTTGCACACCATGTGCAATTTCTTTTGTAATTTCTTGAAAAATGCTACGTTGCTCTTCTTTATCTTCATAGTGACACATGGTGTTTTCTACTTCTATCATAGCTAATTCTGCCTCATTTGTTATTAGTGGTTCTCCCAGTGGTTCTTGGCTTCCTGTGACAGAAGGTTGACTACTGTCAGGAGTGTACTTATCTAGTTGGGCCTGGAGTTCCTCTTCGTGTTGCTGTTCATTGTGCAACATTGTTATGTAGTGTGCACAGTTTACATCAGTTATACTGCTTTCATTGGCTTTGAAAGCGTCTTCATATGAGTCATAGGTATCTAGTATGTCTTCTTCTTTTCTCCATGGTTTGAAGAGTTGTAGCAGGGACATGTAATATATTTCTTTATGTTGAGGAGTCTTTAATGACAATTTGATATGATTAATTAAATTTGGTTTGGTGAGTTTTACTAAGCTGCCATCACAGTTTGTCACTTTGTATTTACGGTTTTGCTCATCAGGTTTTATATTATTTTTTTATGTGTAGTTTTGGGCTATGTGGTATAGACACATGGTTTCCAAAGTGGTACTCCTGTTTGGGTAGTATGTGTCCAATAAATTGTTTTTTAAAATGTCTTGGCTGTTGGGATCATGTTTGGCTATTGTTTCTATATCTTCGTATGATTTTAGAACTCTTTTCCTAGATTTAGCTGGACCAAGACTTAGCCATACTATATTTGCAGATTTACCATACAATGCAGTACCAGTTAATCGATCAGCTGCTTCATAGGATCCACATTCTCTATGGGACAGCATTTTTATGCCCAAGCTGTATAATTTCTGAGACACTGTTTTATCTGATGACAGGTCATTCCAGAGGTCTTGGAGCTCTGTCTTTTCTAATTTGGTTAAGTATGCTGTGACATATCGTGCAACTGCAGTAGAATTGTCTGCAATGTACTGCACATCTATGTTTGCATTCCACAAGTGGGCAATGATTGCATTGTAATCATTGATATATTTTTCTTCTTTTTTTCTTTTTATGCAATATGTATTTTTAGGTGACTTACCTTTAACACTATGTCTAACCGAAGACATGAGGTTGCTCACTTGACCTGTATTTATAACTGGTCTAGGGAAACCAAATCGGCATTTGGTGTAGTATTTCCCTTTGTTTTTGTATTTGCAACGACAATATTTGCCACATCTGCGTCTTTGGAATTGTAAGATTTTTGCATGAAGATCACTATTTGTGGATTCTGACGGAATTTCACAAGTGACATATTTTTCAATAAACTGTAAAACAGTGGCATCACTGTCTTGACCAAATCTGGGAGCATCTTTAATCCATAAAAGCATGTGGACATGTGGCGCTCCTCTGGCTTGGTATTCTTTTCTCCAAAAGAAGTGTTGCACTTCTCCAAGGGGAGGAACAGTTTTATTACAAATAAAATGTAGCATAGCAATGAAGCGATGGTGAAAATATCTAGAAACATTAACAGGATCCTGAGAACAAAGTTCTCCAGGTGTTAGTATATCTATGTTTGTTTTGTTTTCGTTTGATATGCGTAGGAAAGCATGTAAATCTTCCCATGCATATTCTGCGCAACTTAATCTAACAAACCAAGTGGGTGGGCCAAGGTTTCTGATCATACAACGTACATCTCCATGGTGTCGAAACCAGTACTCTTTAGTACCTCACATATTTGCTAATTGATTTGTAAGATTTGCCTGTAAAACCTCATCTTTTTGTTGCACTTTTTGTAATAATTGTGTGGCTGTCATATTTTGAAAGTGTGATCCTGATTTTAATATGTGTGCAACTCCGTAACATAAAGTTGCTAGTTCACTTTCAAAGAGTAGGTGGAATATGTATTCCACATTTTGTTGAAATCTGGGATCTTCAGAATACATTCGTAATGAGCGATATTCTGATGCTGATATTTGAACAGGTCTTTCATCGTATCTTCCTCCTTTGCCAGTCGGAAAGAGTAGAGGAAAAGCACGTGCTTCTATACTTTTTTCCCATATGCTGATTGGTGATCCTTTTGTTTGACGCATTTGGTGCGTTTCCAGTGCATCTTCTATGGTGTCATTAGAGTGCAATGGGTGTATTGTATAATGGTCTAAAGTGTTTGCTATTGTAGCAGGATCTAGAAACTCAAATTGACCAGTTTCTTGTGTCTCTTGAATTATTTCAGTTGTATCTTTCAAGTTTTCTTCGATATTAATTTCTTTGTAATAATCATTATTCTCTTTGAGATATTGCAGGGCTTCTCTAACTTTATGTAAATCTACCAGTTTTGCCAAATTTGTTTGTCTTTTGTAGGTACTCCATTTACCAAGATAATTAAACATTGTTGCATTGGACGTTGCACTCCTAGAGTGTGCACATTTTCTTTAAGATCTAATGGTAAATACACTACTTTTCCACGAATACCTTTCATTAATTCAGAGGGAGGTAATTTTGCAGTTTTTGGTAGAAGGAGTATTATTGCTTTAAATGGATGAACTGTTTGAATTATGATGCTCTCATATAAATTAAGTTGTTGAAGGAGTTTTGGTAGTGGATGTAATTCCAAGTTATTTGAGATAGCACGTGAAGGAGTTTGGTTGTTGTCAAGTTTGGTAGTGCAGTAACTGCAAAGTATTATGGGGTCAGTTATTTTGTATTTGTTTTCTGCTATAAGGTAGAGAGCTAATTCAAACCATTTAGAATCTTCATTGTCTTCTATTTTGTATGAAAGGTCTATAGTTTTTGTGTTACTTTTATAACACGTTCTGCGGCAACATACACACATGTGGTTTGGTACTTCAGCTGAAGTGCTTTGAAATTTTAGTATTTATTTTTTGTATGTGTGTAGTGAAAGGTTGCCATGTGCAGATTTGTTACGAAGTTGGTTGACAGCTAATTCATTTTGTAAGTGGGTTTAATTTCCAAAATATTGTTTCTGTATATACTCGATTTCTTCTAGTAGGTCTTTTGGTGTACCATGTAGAAGAATGTTATTTAAATTGGCTCGTGCTAAAGCAGGACTTTTTGCATAATACAGTTTATAAACTAGATTTCTTATACTTGCATGATGTGTTGATATCCTTTTGATATCATGGAAGGTTGTTTTGCAAGTAGCTCCTGATATGCAGGCCAACAAATGTCCTTGCAGTCCTGTGTGCTTGCGTACTGGACAAGCATCCATACTTTGCAGTATTTTAATTTTGATTTTGTCTTTGCTTTTCACATATTGATTGAGGAATAGGCGTAAAGATTTGAACATTTTTTTGGGAATGTTACACATTGACGTGCATGGCCATGTGTAAATTAGATGTTCTGATTCAGTCGAATGGAGGGGTAAATCTAAGTTTTCAGGGCATATTTTTGTAAGGAGTACTTCTTGTTCCATTATGGTATTATTAACTTTTTCATAACCTCGACCACTGCTATGTATGGCAATTGTATTTTTTGCTTTTGTTTGTACGCTTCTTCATTAAAGTATGGTTCTGTGGTTGTAGTGTGACTCCATTCACCTCCACAGATATTTAAGAAGTTATTTCTGTTCACATTTCGTTTATTGAGAAGTCTTTTTTGAAATTTAGTTATTAGTTTTGTTAGTGGTTTAATTCTGTTTAACACAACAATAAATAAGTTTCGTTTGAGAAAAATTGCACTGTCTATCAACGCTTCTAAGATTACTTTCCTACGATAGGTTTGAAGTGTTGAACCTGGTTTCTCTCCTGTTTTTATCAGATTTTGTGACGGAACATTTTGGCTAATATACTTTTCTTGGTATGCTTACTTTGTACTATAGCAAGATTTATAGAAGATGTTTTGTTTGTAGTGATAGTTGATTGTCTGTTAATAGTTTTTTGGGTCATTTTACTTTGTGATAGAGGAGGTAAAGTTTTTGCACTAGACACTTCTTCTGTTTCACAACATGACTGTATTATCTCTTGTGTTTCAACATTTTTTTACAAATTCTGCTATAGATGGGTGTTTATGTTGGAGACTTTTCTTTTCATTTGCTCTACTTCTGCGTCCCTTTCTACGGAGTTGCTTTTTGGTGGGCATTCTTTAGCATCTGTTGAAAAAAATACAGAAGGTATGGGTTGGGGTTTTCTGCAATGCATGTGTGTTGTGTGCATGCTTGTTTGAGTAATATGATAAAGATGTATGTAATGGTGTGTGATTGTGAATTGGGAAGTTGAACTACTAGGGGTGGGTATTCTTCAATTAATGTGTTACTAAACTGGGGTTCAGATGACAGAAAAAAGTAAGCCGGTGGTGTGGAGAAGAATAAATAATATAGGTAAAGCTATACAATTTAAACAGTTGTTTGTTCTACAACATCTACATTCTAGAGGCTGAGTTGGGTAATTTGCGTGCCGAAAAATAGGAATTTGAGGGCCATTCTGACAGGAGATCACTGTTTAAGACGGGGGGGATTTTTGGTCAGAATGGTGCAGAATCTCTATTTTTAGGCACAGAAATACCATGAATGCACCGTATAGTACGTGTGAGTTATAAATCAAATATTATGGTAACAATCTACTTACTTTTTTTTCAAAAATGAGTAGTTTGCTTCTTAGTTCTTTGTAAATCAAAATCGGCTGCTTCTATTCAGGAGAATGGGCTTCACTGCAATTGTAAAAGAAAGAAATTAGTAATTTGGTTGCTATATAGCACTGTTTTCATTTTAGACATATATTTTTTAAATTGAAATGCTCAGCGCCTTCCTGAAAACCATTAAAACTATATTATGACTAAGAGTAGGAAAGAAAATATCTTTACTATGGTTTGTGGAATTCATAATCTACCAACGTATACCACTATTTTTGTAACTAAGCTTTTCCATGTAATAGTGAGTCATTGTCATCATAGCTCTCAACCATGTGTGTTGCAAAGGCGGGTGAAATCATCTGATTTTGTTTTTGGCGGGTGAGACGCCCATTGGAATGAATGAGCGTGCAAGAGGCTTGGTGGGTGAGTCAGTCCTTTACAAGGCAGGTGACACCCGCCAAAAGCGTGTGAGTTGAGAGCTATGTGTCATAGCCTGCTTTTGCACGTAACAGTGAGTGAATGTCATAGTCTGCTTGTCCTATATAAATGTATGTAAGTACTTATATAAACGAAAAAAATTAAACCCAATTATGTGTTTGTACAAATATTATTGTTAGAGATTTGATCATAGAGTGTGTATGTTATTTTGTGTGATTATATGTCGTGTATATATATTTTTTTTATTTTATTTTTTATTTTTATTGGGTTATGTTGCAACCCTTTAAAAAAAGAACAAACGCAAGCCAAGCCTTAACATTCATCTCGAATCAGTGCCAGCCCTCATCTCACCATCTATTTCCCATTACATGGGCTCGGGTATGGATCTCAGAGCGACCCAACGATCGAATCCACCGAGACATCGTGTAGATGATCTTTTATAATACGAAGGAAAGAAACCAGTGCATATAGCATCGCTCTGTTTGATCCATCAAACAGGGCTCTCCACCAATCATCTCGGGTGAGGAACTGAAAGTTCATTGTTATTGGGCTAAAGATGTTAACTCTTTTAGACTCAAACTCAAGGCACATTAGGATTAGATGTTTCAGAGTTTCTTTGGAGGTGGCGCAGAAACGACAAGTGAGGTCCAAGTCCGGGGATTGTGACCAGTAGCAGAGGCGTTCTTTAGTTGTCATAGCATTCAGTCTAAAGTGGAGATAAAAAGCCCGAGCCCACTGGTCCGGAAAACAAGCCAAATACAGAGGTACACATCCATATGCCCTTGCCTCGGCCGGCGCTTCGAGCATGGACCTCGATTTGGCTCGTTTATCACAGGTCTGAATCCAGTCGTTTCTCCAGATCTTTAGTTTTGCAGCATCTGGATTTTCGAGCAGCAGTTGCATCGTGGTATCGTACGTGTTAAGCACATCATGGCATAGCTTGTTCCATTGGAATGCAATTGTAGGGGCCTTGGCAGACTGTAAGTTGTGTAAAATATCCATCTGGGGCAATGTGCTCTTCATGTTTAATTTCCTGAAAACGCTTAGAAGGTTCCAAGCAACTCTCGCTTGCATAGATATGTATCCAAGTTCATATCTAATGCACACTGTGGCGGTGCCTTCGGGAAGATGGAGAACCCTAGACCAAAAGATGTTTTCTAAGGAATTCCACACTTCAGACCCACACCCAAAGGCGTTTTCGCCAGCGTATATCAGAGACGGTACCACCTTCTGCTGGAAGAAAGTTAGCGTTGATCTTAAACTAAATTTTCCAAACTTTTTGTTGATTAAGACTGCTTGGCATGCCAATTGACGGCATTTTTTCTTGGCTGAATCAACCCAGGGTGCGTCATTTATGCTAGCACTTAGCTGCATGCCTAGGTATCTGGTGTTAAGCACACGCCCAATGGGTTCTTTGTTCACATACCATTTGAATTTCTGCCGAATCATATTAGATCCTTGGAGTCTTTCAAGGACCATAGCTTCGCATTTCCCTCTGTTGATAACCAGCCCGTTCTCTGTTAGATATTTTTCCACGGCATTCAATTTCTGCTGTAGACCTATAGGAGTTGAGTCTATCAGAATGATGTCGTCTGCATAGACTAAATAGTCCACATGGGAGCCATGGAGTTTTGTCGGGAAAGTGCAGAGACCACAGAATGCATTCTTGATGTCGGATATAAACAAGTTAAATAGGATTGCCGCAAGCGGGCATCCTTGCTTGACACCTCGAAAGGTGTCAATTGGTGAAGAAAGGTTGCCCTTTTGATCTAGTCGAACTCTGATGGTCGTGTCCGTGTGGAGTACATAAATGGCGGCTAACAAACTTGCAGGGCAGTTCCATTTGGTCAGTTTAGACCAGAGCAGTTCTCTATTAATGGTGTCGAATGCCTGGGACAAGTCCACGAAGGCGAGATAAATCTTGGAATTGGATCGTAAGGCTTCCATTTTCAATAGGTTTAGTATTAAGAGGTTAATACCGCAGCCCAAACCTTTGACGAAACCAGTTTGTCTAGGGACCATCTGGTTGCAATTTGTTAACCATTCCGTCAGTTTTTGTTGAAGGAGAGTAGCATACACCTTGCCCAATACATATATTTTATTTCAAAAATGTTAGTTTAATAGTATTTGCATGTGTGTGTGTGTATGAAGAAATTAAACGATATAAAGGTTTGTAAGTGACAGGTCATTTTAGGACAATGAAACAATGATCGTCCATTCATTTTTCAGATTATAGAAGGTAAAAGTCGGTTAGAAAATGTGTTTATGTACTGTGTAGAAAATATGCATACCTGTACTTTCTGTTCATGTATATGGATATGGACCAAGCTGCAAGTAGAAATATTGGAGAGATTGTATAGTATTTCTCGTAGATCGTGGTTGTCAATGGTATGAGACTTGTACTCCGAGAGATACACCGTACATTTGTAGTGCTGCTCTATGATGATGCAGTTACATGTACAGTTATTGGATTTGATTGGTGGATGGTCATGTGATTGCTTAGCTACATCCAATGAGGGAATGGCACAGAGAGTGAAATCGAAATGGTAGAAGGGCTGTACATGTTACGATACGTTCGTGGACATGGCGGTAGTTCTAGGACACCGCGTATTACATCCGGGGAATTTGGGGAGGGGAGGTATGGAAATGAGATTGGATGAAGCAAGGGATTGGTCAGTAAAGTTTAGTGAGTGTGTTGTGCTAGGAGAGGTTTTCTCAGATATTGTTTTTGCAGAGAGAAGAACAGATAGCTATGGCTGAGTGTTTCAAAACACAGATTGTATGGATTTTGGGAGACTCATGGATTCATTGGTTGAAGGTGCATGCAGAAAGCTGTGGAGTATCTATAGATCTTGGATTCCCACATGTGGAAGTGCACTGGCATGGAGTGCGTGGAATGAAGTGGTTGGACTTACTACCTCTCTGTGCAACTTTGAAGATAGAGGAACATCCAGACATAATTGTAATTCATTGTGGAGGGAGCAGTTTAGGACATGTGTCTGGAATTTATTTGCAATTTGCAATGAAAGAAGGACTTCAGAAGATAATAGACATGTTTCCAAACTCTAAAATAATTTTTTCACGGATTGCGCAGAGACAAGTGTGGCTTCGTTCTTTCTCATGTGGTCCACAAATGGAGAAAGCAAGGCGTAATGTTAATAAGGCTGTTTGTGCCTTCCTAAGAGATTTTGGCATGTCCTCTTTAAACAATGAAAATATTTTGTTTTGTAGTACATACATTTTTCGCAAAGATGGAGTCCATCTTACTTATGCTGGCAATCAGATTTTTCTGAGAAATGTACAAAATGCATTGCGACCTTTTTTAGAAATACAGCATTCGTTTTGAAGTACGTCTTACGTAGTTAAAATGTTTTACATTCAAACACCTCCCAAAGGCTCTTTTCAGAGCCACTACTTAGAGAAAAATGCATTGGTTTCAATACAGTAGCAATGCAATTGTTTTTCTGCGGACTTTCACGAAATGGAAATGGCTATGCTTTATGTATCTTCACTTCTATTTTTTAACTGTGAAAGGCGGCTTTGAAAAGTGCCTTATTTCTTTTTTTGATTTTTGTTATTTTGTATTTTTTTTGTTCTTTTTTATACACGACACACTAGGAGAGGAGGGTAAAGAGAGGGGTACACCAACCAAAGGGATAAGAAAGGGCGAGCTGAGAGAGGAAGATGTAGAGTTGGTTTTATTTGGGTAGTGAGCAGGTCTTCTGGTGCTCTGAGACGATCGTCTCAAAAGCACTCAGAAGTCGTTCCCCCCTGCAGAGTACTGTGTCACAGTACACACATACAACTGTGACCCTCAAAAGGTAAGGATCATCAGAATTCTGTATGGCCTGTGAGGCAGCTTGAGGAAGACGCTGTCCCGCAGAGGTGTTCCTTGTGGTGACAGGATCAGGAACGGAGGATGAAGTAGAGGCAATCAACCTACTATGCTTCTCGCAAGGTACAACCTTGCGAATGGCCCCAGTATGGAATGAGCGCAGGTGTCGCTTCATGGTAGCGGTCCCAAAGCTATACAAACCATGATTCCCGCGACTGAGTACCACTCATTACAGGTGACACGGTTCGCATGAGACTTAGGACCGTTTCCATGAACGGTAAACAACCGCCACACCCAAGATTCACACCGACGCCGGGTTGTAGGGATTTCCTCTACCTCATTCTCGTCATCCTCTTCTTCCTCCTCTGTATCCTCACTCCTGTTCCCCTCTTCAGGCCCTTGGGGAAATGGTGGTGGTGGAGGTGGTGGGGTTGTTGCTGAGGCAGATGTAGCACCATGTGGTAATAGTCGAGCCATGGATGTCATAGGCTTGGAGATGGAAATCTCAAAATCTGCAAAGTATGCAGCAAAATGCAGTGTGCTCTGTGGAATAGTCAGAAACACAATGAGAATGCGCTCTAGGGCATGGTCTCATATCGGGGTGCTTGTGCGCGGGTCGCGGACATGCGCGCCGTCCGCAAGACAGATCGAACATCAAAAAAGGTTCAAAAAGTTACAAAAACTATGTGGAAAGTTAGGATTAGTATGTGGGATTTGTGGTATGGTGATTTTTTAATGAGAAATATTGTGGATTACTTGGAAATGTACTTTTAAACTGGTCGGGGACACGAAGAGTGTCCGCATTTAGAGCACGAGATGAGCGTGGGTGCGGTCACATGATTGTTTTGTGAGCATGTTCGCTAAGGTAGCGGTCGTCCGCAGGACACCCAATGTACGGACATTGTTTTGCGCATGCGTGTTGATGTTCTGCGGACAGTGTTCGGGTCCTGAACTAATTAAAAGTGCATTACATGTAAAACGAACAGTTACGGACAGCCGTTTGTTCTTAGCACAGTTTAATTTATTTGCTAACAATACGGACAGACATAGCGTTTTAAGCACACCTCCATTTTCGTTTATTTACGAACATTTCAGGACACTAGGAGTGTTCTTAGAACATTTTCAACTTGCATGAGAACATTACGGACAGATGTAGTGTCCTCAGGACAGTCACATTTTCGTTTCTTTACGAACATTTCCAAACAACCGCGGTGTCCGTGGACACCTAAATTGGTTTTATCACAAGGAACTGAAAGTAATTACAACACAATATAAGAAAAGTAACTTTATTTCATATATATACACAATTATGACTGGGAAGGTGGGGCAGAAACGGAAACAAAAACAGGAGAATTAGGGATTTCTAGATAACTGGGATCAGGTGAAGAAGGGAAGGAAAGCTCTTCGAAACGCTTTGGTCCATAGACAGGGTTTGGGGTTAACTGCGTGAGATAGTGTGAGGGGGGACAAGTGAAGGTTGGACAATGG
This sequence comes from Ambystoma mexicanum, assembly GCF_040938575.1. Lineage (NCBI taxonomy): Eukaryota > Metazoa > Chordata > Amphibia > Caudata > Ambystomatidae > Ambystoma > Ambystoma mexicanum. The sequence continues at coordinate 831,678,192 of NC_090924.1, read as the reverse complement.
TGTGCTGTTGGGGGTTTCACATGATTTTCCACAAAGTTTTTCAAATCCATAAAATTTTGCATAAGGTCGTCCATTTTTTGATTAATCTGCTGTAGAGTGATATCCTCTGATTGTTGTTGTGAGATGCTTGGAATTTTTGTATCGTATGTAATAAAAAAATGTATATGTTAAATGTATACAAAATAATATTTATTAATTGGTTTATATAGTAAAGTGTGTACCATTAGGTGGACTATTTTCTAACATTTCCTCTCGTGGGAAATGCTACTCTAGCCAGTCGAGAGTACTACACATTTCTGTGAGAAAACAAAAAAGTAATATGTTTTTTTTCTAATATAGAAAGTTTATAAATAGATGAGTAAAAAGAAGTGCACTTACTATGTCTGGTGAGATATATAATCAGTAGTGTATACGTCTGGTCTTGCTGTTGGTTTTGGAGCGTCTGTGAGGTAGCTATGGTGGAAGCCACTTTATCTTCTTTTGGTATATTCCATTTTAAAACATATTGTATTTACATGAATGGTTAGCGTGTTACATATATGGGTAACATTTTTTAAGCATTACTACATATACTTTGTATGTGTGCTGCTTTGTGAATTTGTTAAATGCTCCTATGTTATGATATAACTATTACACATACCTCCCCAGAGTTTTTAGGTGGTGGTACTGTTGTCCAAACATGTCTGCGGACCGTCAAATTCACTAGAAAGGGTTCAGTATGTTCCATATTATATGTACATAAAGTCAAAGTTATTATTGTTAAGTTGTGCTACTAAAAAACTATGAAATTCAGTAAAAAAACTTTGTTAAAGGGACGTTATGGTTAAGTTGCGCTACTAAAAACCTATGAAATTCAGTAAAAAAACTTTGTTGAAGGGAGGTTATGGTTAAGTTGCGCTACTAAAAACCTATGAAATTCAGTGAAAAAACGTTTTTAAAGGGACGTTATGGTTCAAAGTAAAACCAAAAAACCCCTGAAATTCGGCAGTTATGGTAAGACAAGCAACCATTAATCGCACCGCCACCGTGCACTGCTAACACTAACACCCAGGACATCAAAGATGACATCACAAATGTCATTGATGACATCACTGATGACATCACATGTCTGACTCCCCATTTTTTCCTTTCCTGACATATCTAGGCTACATGATTTTCTTCAGTAACAGTCAGTAACTAAACATTGTAAATTACTATATTCGTAGACTTATCCTTCAAGTATGTTCTTAGAATAATTCCCTTATGGTCCAGTCATATCATATGAAACATATACATAGGAGAAGTCACAACCTTGAAAGACAGCAATCCTTTTTGTGCATTAAAATTATCAGTAGATTTATCAGCACTTTCTGATACTTTTGATGTTTTTTTATTACTGTACTTTCCCTGTATATGCTCATATGTTTATATGTTGTACTCACACTATTTTCTTAAGAGTCCAGACACATCATTTGATATATATAGATTGGGTAAGTAACAGCTTTGAAACAGAGCAATCATTTCTCTGCATAAAGGTAATCAGTTAGGTTATGAACACTTTCTGCTACTATTGCAGTTTCTTTTTCCTACTTCAATTCCCTTGTATATATTCATATTTGTATGTGGTGTTGTCTCTTTGTGATTTGTGTATAATAATGCAATTATGTGGTAAGTGGGTTTTATTACCTACTTATCACAAGTTTCACTGTACGCAAAACTCTAATATGAAAACAGTTATCATTTCAATATTCAACATGGTAAGCTTATGAATATTGCACCTCGTATGCTGCACACAATGCCTATGTTTCTACATGAGTACCTTAGTATACTGGATTGAAGTTAATAATAGAATGCTATTTATATCAGTACATAGCTTAATGCAATGATTAGCACTTGATATTTATTCCAATAATCTTTGACACTTTTTTTTATTATCATTACACTAAGAATCCCTTGTACAGACTTTTCATGAAAGGTAAATGCACATGTGATGTCATCAGTGATGTCATCAATGACATTTGTGATGTCATCTTTGATGTCCTGGGTGTTAGTGTTAGCAGTGCACGGTGGCGGCGCGAGTTATGCTTGCTTATCTTACCATAACTGCTGAATTTCAGGGGTTTTTCGGTTTTACTTTGAACCATAACGTCCCTTTAACAACGTTTTTTCACTGAATTTCATAGGTTTTTAGTAGCGCAACTTAACCATAATGTCCCTTTAACAAAGGTTTTTTACTGAATTTCATAGGATTTTAGAAGCACAACTTAACCATAACGTCCCTTTAACAAAGTTTTTTTACTGAATATATATATATATATATATATATATATATATATATATATATATTACACTGCCACGATAGTGGCAGTGTAGTTATGGTTAAGTTGCTGTTTCCATAGGAAGAGCACTTTTTGGGTGGCTTATAACTTCACTCCCCCTGGACGAATCCTCTCCAAACTTTGCAAAAAATGTATATGGCCCACTCTTTTTTTGCAAAGTTTGGTGAGGATTCGTGCAGGGGGGGAAAAGTTATAGGGGGGGTCCCAAAATGTCTGTTTTTCCCATAGACTGAATGGGAAAAAACTTTTGCTCACGCCTACAACCCAAACCGCTGGACGGATTTTCACCAAATTTGGACCAGGAGAAGCGGCTTGGTCCCAAAAGCGTGCTTTTGCAAATTTGGTTAAAATCCGTCCAGTAGTTTTTTTTAAAATGAGCAAAAAGTAGGGCAAAAAAAATTAGTGATATCTGTGTTCGGTCCACGGACGGACTTCCCTGTTCGCTCTGCGGACAGGACGGTGATTGGGCCAGCAGCTTGCGTGATGTCCGCGGACATCTGACGTCCTCTCTCATTGGATGCGGTGAAAGCGTGCAGTGCGTCTGGCTTCAGAGATGCCCGCCATCTTTCTTTCCCGCATGAGAGGCTTTGTCAGGTCAGCAGGAGAGTGTCTGTCTCCTGTTCTTCCCACCCCCGCTCATGCCCGTGTCTGCCCCTTCCACCGGTCATGCCCCGTGTGTCCTTTCTGTCCCTCCCACCCCCGCTCATGCCCCGTGTGTCCTTCCTGTACCCCCACCCCCGCTCATGCTCCGTGTGTCCCATGTTCCTCCAGCCCCCCGCTCACGCCATCGCACACGGTGGCCAGCGGAGGGCCGAGGAGCGGGATCTGCCGCACGAACTCATGTCCGTGCAGCATGTCCGTGTTTTTGTTTGTCCCCCCCACCCCCCGCTCATGCCCCGTGTGTCTCTCTCCCTCCCCCCACCCCCCACTCATGTTTCGTGTGTCTCTCGACCTCCCCCCCACCCCCTGCTCATGCCCCGTGTGTCTCTCTCCCTCCCCCCACCCCCCGCTCATGCCTTGTGTGTCTCTCTCCCTTCCCCCACCCCCGCTCATGCCCCGTGTGTTTCTCTCCCTCCCCCCACCCCCGCTCATGCCCCGTGTGTGTCTCTCCCTCCCCCCCACCCCCAATCATGCCCTGTGTGTGTCTCCCCCTCCCGCCCACCCCCCGCTCATGCCTCGTGTGTCTCTCTCCCTCCCCCCACCCCCTGCACATGCTTCGTGTGTGTCTCTCCCACCCCCCACCCCCCGCTCATGCCCCGTGTGTCTCTAGCCCTCCCACCCCCCACTCATGCCTTGTGTGTCTCTAGCCATCCCACCCACCCCGCGCTCATGCCTCGTGTGTCTCTAGCCCTCCCACCCACCACCCGCTCATGCCCCGTGTGTTTCTAGACCTCCCCCCCACCCCCGTTCATGCCCCGTGTGTGTCTCTCCCTCCCTCCACCCCCTGCTCATGCCCCTTGTGTGTCTCTCCCCCACCCCCTGCTCATGCCCCGTGTGTCTCTAGCACTCCCACCCACCCCCCGCTCATGCCCCGTGTGTCTCTAGCCCTCCCCCCAGCCCCCGCTCATGCCTCGTGTGTCTCTCTCCCTCCTCCAACCCCCGCTCATGCCCCGTGTGTCTCTAGCCCTCCCACCCACCCCCTGCTCATGCCCCGTGTGTCTCTATCCCTCCCCCCCACCCCCCGCTCATGCCCCGTGTGTCTCTATCCCTCCCCGCCACCCCCCGCTCATACCCCGTGTGTCTCTATCCCTCCCCCCACCCCCGCTCAAGCCCTGTGTTTCTCTCCCCCTCCCCCCACCCCTGCTCATGCTCCTGTGTGTCTCTCCTCTCCCACCCACCCCCTTGCTCATGCCCCGTGTGTCTCTCCCCTCCCAACCTTCCCCTGCTCATGCCCCGTGTGTCTCTACCCTCCCCACCCACCCCTGCTCATGCCCCGTGTGTCTCTCCCCTCCCCCCACCCCCTGCTCATGCCCTGTGTGTCTCTCGCCTCCCCCACCCCCTGCTCATGCCCTGTGTGTCTCTATCCCTCCCACCCACCCCCCGCTCATGCCCCGTGTGTCTTTATCCCTCCCCCCCCGCTCATGCCCCGTGTGTCTCTATCCCTCCCACCCACCCCCCGCTCATGCCCCGTGTGTCTCTATCCCTCTCACCCACCCCCCGCTCATGCCCCGAGTGTCTCTATCCCTCCCACCCACCCCCCGCTCACTCACGCCCCGTGTGTCTCTATCCCTCCCACCCACCCCCCGCTCATGCCTGTGTGTCTCTAGCCCCTCCCACCTACCCCCTGCTCACGCCCCGTGTGTCTCTATCTCTCCCACCCCACCACCCGCTCATGCCCCGTGTGTTTCTCTCAGACCCACCCGCCCCCCCGCTCATGC